>NC_072855.1:8117500-8167500 GCF_028858705.1 Grus americana | reverse complement strand
TGACCCCATATCTATTTAACAGGCTTTCAGAAATTGGATGTGCAAAGAGTACTTGGAAAAATCATGGCTTTGCCTCATGCTGATAAAAGCTGCTGTGTCTCACCACAGCCCTCCCGATAACCCATAGCTCAAAGATTTGCAAAGGAGCTGGACAAGGCTCGCAGAACGGCCAAAGTGGCAATGGACCAAACGGTTCATAATGGTCACATTGTTGTCCAATTAAAATTGCATTTTCCCTAAGCATATAAACTTGGGCAACTGTGTCTATTTTTTAGAAGATGAACATATGCACATATGTTGCAATGGGATTTTCAAAAGCAGTCCGCACTTGTTAAAGTGATTGTGAAGTCTATCAGTAACTTTAGGATATTTAGAACTTGTGATAAATCCTTTGAAGAGCCCACCAACCACAGGCCATCTTCTTTAAACATTTAACCATAACAAAATACTAAAAGTTCAGCTTGACATCTGACTGGGCATATTTCTGTGTGTGTGAGCCTATCTGAGTCGCTCATGCTAATTTGTTTTTCTTATTTTCTTGTCTTATTTACATTTTGATAATATCACAGATACTTTCTCACCTCTCTGATCAAACCCCCGATCTATGTATCGGATGCTTTCGGCCACAGTGTCCCCCAGTGCAGAGCCTATTTTGCTGCTGGGCACGAACCCTGGCTCTGGAAATACACATGCACATTTATCTTACTCTTCATTTGACTCATCCTATTGTTGTGTCTAGAACTAAGCAACAAGAATAAATAGCAAATGCATTTTGGAGGGATCAGGCCACATTAAGCTGCTGCTGACACCAATTCAGTGCCTTTCCTCTCTGGCATTTCCTCTGCCACATCCTTTAGAGGTGGTAGAGAAAGGCACGTTTTGGTTTTGTCATCTCCATACGTTTGAAACCATCTCCTGTGGACAGTTTTCAACAGTTATTTTCTTGAGGTTTATTGCAGAGACTGATGTTAGCTTCCTTTGTTCAGCTGCCTGGGCATCCCTGTTTCATAGCTTCTGTTCATCCATGTATGTTCATGAAGCTGCCAAGTTCATTATTGTGCCTCTAGAATTTCCTCACATGAAAAATGTCATTTCCCAGCCCCCGCTTTGAATCCATAGCAATCCATCTCAGGCATTTGTTGTGGTTTGTATTTTCTTTTAAATGTAGCATTCATTTATTACTCTAATTACCCAAGGAACTCTCATATACTTTGAGCACTGTTCAATGGTAGGCTTTTTTGGAGCAAGTTTACTCTTGGTCTTGTGTTCTATTTTCTAAAGGATTTTAAAATGGTGGGAGGAAAAGGGAGAGAAATAACTAAGCAATCAAGTCATCTTTCCAATTGTGGAGGGGAAAGTTATTATGTCAACACTGCACCTATTTGGTTTGCACACCTTTTGAATTATCGCTTCACATCAACTCCTATATTCAAACTGTGCATCTCACGTGGTCATCAACCTTAACCGTACCACGTCCGTGCTGTTACCATTGCTCAACTTAAAAACATGAGTTAATGGAAGTTACTACTTCTGTGAGTAGCAACGCTGCCCTGAGTTGGACTACTCATGGGAGTACAGCTACTCAAGCATACCAGTGTCTGCAGGACAGGCTTTTAACTAGCCGGAAGCATGCGCACTGTGCACCATTGTTTAACCTCTGCAGGTATAAAACACATTTTCTACTGCCTACATTTCAAAATTTTCTTTTCAAATTTTTCCAGTCTGAGTGTTTATTTTCGGATAGAGCAAGGTATTAATTCTAAGAGAGGATTGTTGCTGTCATTTAAACTTTTGCCATTTTTGTTATCCTCAGTTTAAAAGCAATGCAGGACTATTTTAATTTAATAAATATGGATTCTTTTCAGCCTTTCATGACTTGGCAACAGCCAAGACAGCAAATAATATAAAATTATTAAAATAATTTAGCATACAGTTAGACACCTCTTTAAAACTGTATTTTAATTAAAACACCTATTTCTTATTACAGGAGGATTTTATTCCCTAGATGTATTGAAATGTATATAAATAGATAATCTAGGGGCATTCCAAATATTTTGCGTTCAAGAACACGATGAGGATAACATTAGAATAGAAATATTTGCCATCTGAGCTGTAGTAGGCACTATTAGCAACAGTTCAAATGAAACACACTTAAAAATCCAAGGCATGCAGTTATTGATGTGGGAGCGCTGCTAGCAGTATTTTTAATTATCATCATTCTGTGTTAACCGCATTTATAAAAAACAACCTTTCATATTTTTAATACCTTTCACCACAAGCAACTCGAAAGTATCCAAACCATTTTCTAACCTCTTTTTTTTTCCCTGTCTTTATAATAAAAACAGTAAAGGTCTATTATCCATGAAGTTGCTCATTCACTGCACATTTCCATACTTTCCCATTCATTTTTATTGAAATCAGGCAGCAGTCCAAGAGACCCACGTTCCCATGAAACAGGGCAGACATCCTTTAACCTGCGTGTATCACTTTGTGAGGGAGATATGATCTCTCTGTTCACTACAAGACCACAGTTTTGTTAAGAGCTAAAAAAGACACGGGCTCATTTTCCCTTGAAGCTGCTGCCTCGAAACCAGTAGCAAACCAAAGCCATCGCCGCTGCGAACCAAAGGTCACGTTGAGAAAAATGAAACCATATATGAACAGAATAGGGCTCCAAAGCCTCACCGACAAATTCATTTTGAGGCTCGTGCTATCTCTTTGAGGGTGTGTATGTATGAACAGTCTCAAGAGAAGCGTTAACAAATATCTCTGAATTCTAATGTTAGCACCGCTGCAGCATTTTAAACATCAACAGCCTGATGTACAATATGGAATATGAATTTCTATTAGCGAGAGATTATATCCTGTTTTACCCCGTGAAGTTTGTTATCTTCATCCCGCCTTAAATTAGGACTGGCTGTCTGTAGGTAGCGACATGTAAAACAGCAATATATATTCATTCGTCAGATTCATTGCAGGGCATTTCTCAATTACTCTCAAAGGGGCAAAAAAGAAACAATATGTCCTTTAAGGGGAATGCTTAAAGCACCCTGTCATCATTAATAACCCTGCATGCATTTAAGAGAATAAATATTTACATTACGAATTGGGGATAGAGGTATATCAGAGAAATGCCTCTCTGCATGTAACATAAAATCAGGAAAGTTTGACTTCACAAATTGGAGAAAGAGAGGAATGTATCTCCTCCCCTCCAAATTATTTTTTTTTTTGCTTTTTTCATTAATTTTACTTTAAAAAAAAAAGTAGGCTTTCCCAGTGAAACAGAAAAACTGGAGTTGTCTTCTTTAAGCTTGGGAGAAAACAATATTTGCTGTCATAGCACAGGGATTCTGTAAGCAGTGAACAATGAACGCTTTACTCACACGGCTGACCCAGTATTTGCAGACGCACTCCTATTCGATTCAGTGGGAACAGGAAGGCAATTAACTCATCAATTGCTCGTCATCAAGAACACAGAGCTGAAATAACAGCATTTATTTTTTTTTTTAAAAAGTTGAAGGCAGATATTCACTTGCATTTATATTGATATTAATATTTTTCTTTTTTTTAGTAGAACTATAGGCAGAATATATCTTAGACCAGTTTTTCTTATCACTGCAGTCTCACTTTCTTCACAAAAGGAGCATCCTGCTCTCTGTCTTTTGCAAAGAGTGCGTGTGCTCTGTGTGTAGGTACAGAGGATTGCTTAGCACGGCATCTGCTTTTCAGGGCTGAGGAATGCTTCCTGATGGCTCTGTCTTCAATGGCAGAAATTGAGTACAAACTGAAAGCCATGCCCCTTTAAACTTCTGAATTACAAGAGAAATGGAAATTAAAAGTACACATTTTTCAAAAATGCACGCTGATAAATGCAGAGGCCTTCGTTAGACAGAGATTTTAAAAAACAGATAGATTTATGTATCAGCAGGATAATTCAGTCAGACCTACAAAGAAACTTCACCCCATAAGCTCCACATCAAATTCATAATTTCTTTAAAATATCTTGACTTGACTTGATTCAACGCTTACAAGGGATAGAGAAGTCATTGCATCTAGCGTTAGTGGTTCTCCTGGGTAATTAGCCTCACTGGGCATCATACTTTTCTAATCAGAATGCATCCAATGTTCCTCTCCAACCACCGGCTCTTGGTGTACGGTTTGTCTGAAAACCCACCAACAGTGAGAAACTGCTTCTATATGCAACTGCCTGTTACTTTAAGCCATTTCTCTTATACCTTTTTTTGATAAATTAAATAGATGAAAATTCCTAAATATCTTTAAAAAAATACACCTTATACCAGAACTAAGTTATGTTTTCAAACTGTTTTTCTGAAACCTTTCCATTTTTCCATTGTTCTTTTTTAAAAGTGGCATAAAATATGGCTATTTTCTCAGCAATAAATTTAAATATATTGAATAGCCTGGAAATTACCTCTCTTGAGGTGAAAACTTCCCATTTTCAACTACTTTTTCTGATGTATATATTAACCAGGTTTTGATCCATTGGTAACAGGCTACACCACCTTTATGTACTGCTAATATTTAACTATATCAGTGTCAAATACCTATAGGATTTTTCATGCCTTTCGTACGAATCTCCTTCTCTTGAGGTTTCATCATATAGCATGGGGGTTTTTTATTCTTTTTGTTGTTGTTGTTGTTGTTGTTGTATCTTTCCAGAAGAGAAATGGAAAAGATAGAGGCAAAGAGATAATGTAAAATGTAAGCTGAGCAGTGCATGAAGAAATCTTTTTTATCACTTCATTTCATAGCTCTGTTTCATGGTTGGTCAGATTGTTTGTATAATAAATGAAAACCCGACAAGAAATCTGAATAAACGGCTGTCGGGTGAGCATGCCTTCCTGTTCGCTGCCATATTACCTCCACTTAGGTTTCTCTTTTTATTTGCCCCTCCCACACATACTCTCTTTCTCGGCATACTGGGCCGTGTTTAAGAGGCCCAGGCACTGGGGCGATGCTGCGCCTCAATGGTCCCTTTGGTATTTTCGTGACTGCTCCAAGCCCTTGCCAGGAATGGAGGCACGCAGGACAAAAAGGCAGTCACTGCCTTAAATTGCTTGCAATCTAAGTGGAAGAGATCTCCTGGGTCATGGACTGGAGATGCCTGAATTCACAGGCAACAGTGTTGTTTTTCAATCATCAAGAACCATCTTAAAATCTTTTTGCTGCTGTTGTTTTTTTGACTTTATTTCTGCTTCTAGACCACTCCAAAGACACTCTGTGGTCTAGGTTTCCACCCAAATATAATCATGTGCCACAGTGTCTCTTCAGCTTCATCTCCCACCAAGGTGTTTAGACTAATGGACTCACATAAGCATCCAGATCTTCATTTACCTTCATTTTTGTCTGTTGGAAGGGTTTTTCTCCTGATAATTCTACATTTGCTTTTCAAGACCTGCATCATAGTCAGCTGTGACCAACCAGCATCACAGCCTCATTTTACTTCTCAGCCATTCCCAGGCTGTATTGACATCTTCATTTCCAGTCCCTAGCCATGATCTTGTGTTTTGTACAATTCCACTGCTACCTCCAGTCCAAAAGTTATCAAATTCTTTCTCTATGATGCTCTGATCCTCCTCCAGACTATAGCCAGCTCCTGGTTTTGGTTCATCAGCAAACATCACCATAATCTTCCTTCCTTCCTTCCATCACAAGTGAAGATATTCAACAAGATCAAATCCAGAAGTGATTCCTGAGTGACTGTCTTTCAGGTCAGCATTTCCCATCTCAGCACTTCTCCATTTTGTCCCCACTTGAGTGCGTTCCTGACCCACCCTCTAATCCTTTTGCACATCCCCACCTCCTTCAGTTTAACTGATCATTACCCCATATCAAATGCATTACTGAAGTCCAGATAGATGGTATCTAATGCATTTCCTTTGACTAGAAAATCAACTATCTTATCAAAGGAAGCTGTCCAGGTTAGTTTGGCACAATCTGCCTTTGGTAGACAGGAGACAGATGGTAAGAGGCAGATGGAGAGGGAAAAAAAGGAAACCCATAGAGTGCTGCTCAGCCTGGCAGGCAGTGACTGCGACATGCTGGCACCATAGACACTGTCATTTTCCTCCAGGTAGCCTAACAGTGGAGGGATTTAAGGAAGGAAAGGTTTGTAGGAGAAGAGTACAACAGTTTTGCGGGTAAATGGAAAACTCATCCCAAATGAGGGGGTTGGAATAAGGAAAAGCGATGAACCTAACGGTCATGTTTACCAACCAGCATGGCTGTTGACATGTTGAATGATGACAAATGGCAAAGGTGAACAGGAGACACAAACAGTGTTCGTTTTTCTCCTAGCAGGAGAGCTAAAAAAATCAAATGAAACCAAGCAAACCAGTTTTAATTTCACATAATATGTAATTAAAACAGGGAATTTGTGAAGAGCAAAAGCTGAGGCCTGTACAGTTCATGTAGCTGTGCGGAAGAAAAGTCCGCAAGAGCTTTCCAGCAGAAAGATAAAACCCTATGTCAGTAAGTACCCGTATGACAGACTGCTGGGCACCCTTCTGTAGCAAAAAGTCCTTGGTCTGCTTATTTTCTGCTTCTGCTCTTCTGCTAGGACCTTTGCTCTTAGAATTGTTGTAGGAATAAATTTTTCTTCTAATTTTCCACATGTGTAAGTGTTCAGAGATCCTTGAGAGCTTCCATGGATGTTAACTGAGCTTATATTTGGAGTCTTTATTTTGATCCCAGGAACATGTCCGTGAGCCTCAGGCAATATGATCTACCAGGGACAATCAGTGATCTGCAAGTTAGACTCTGCTCTGCTCTGAGCAGTTCCTTGGAAACCGCTCAGTCTCGGCATACCTACATCATCCCTTGGAGCAGATCATGGTGAATTATTTCCACTGTCCCACTGCAATCTTATCATCCTCTTTGAATCTACATCAATCATTTATGAAAGTATTTTTTTCTAACTGTGCCTCAGGGGCCAATGAGCCATGGTCACTTTACGAATGAGCACTTGAACTCATATTCCCCGATTAGTTTTATTTTACCCATTAAGGATTAATGTCCAAAAGCTCATTGGCTGGTAAAATGCAAATACTTTTACCTTGACAGGAATGCCTAAAAAATTATTTGGAAGTATATTCTATGAGGTCTCAAATGATTAACAGTAGCAGTGTGCACTAAGACTAAAGACTGGCAAATAATAAAGTTACTATGCTAAACCAAACCTGCATTGTGCTTTGATTTCTATTTGAGGGTTGTACACAACTAATATAGTGCAGTAATACTAAAGCACTATTCAGTAAAACCCTGAGCAGTTACCATTTACAGTATATCATAGTCAGATGACAGCAGGAATGGTGGGAGTTCATTACAGGGACCATGAATTGTTGGAGGTAATTTAGATTACAATTTAAAGTTTAATTTAAAAATCTATCAACAAATGTGAAAGTGCTCGGGGAACATTTTAAAATGCACTTTAATCTCACCAGCACAAATAGCTTTTCAGAGCCCTAAACATCATCACCTGGAAAAACAGTAAAACTTTACTACATCTTTAATTAAATTACAAACACAAAGGATAATTAACTTTTTTTATTTTTATTTTATTCATGCCATTGTTTCCCTTCAGAGTCAATATCTTCAAGTTGCAGGAACAGGATGTTATGAAGAAGTTTACAGCCTGCACATTCCCCCCGGATATTATTGCACCAAGCAGATGAAGTGCAATACATGCGCATGCACACGCACAGGCACACACGTAGAATCGACAGAGGTACTGGAGACTGACTAAGATGATCACCAAAGCATGTAAGAAGCTTGGGTTGAAAAAAAGAAGGGAATGAATCAATCAGCCAGCCAGCCGAAAAGGGAAGGCAGACTCCGCTGTCCTCAGCGTGTACTGCAGGGGCCACACGGTTCATGCCATAGGACAGCTCAGAAATTAAAATCCAGCCTGCTCAAGCTAGCCCCTCACAGAAATGAAGCAATTTGCTCATATCCTGCATTTACCTTGACTTCCAAGGCCCCATCATCTCACCATTATTTCTTGGCATTAAGGATTCAGAGGGCATGCATTGTTCTTCTCCATGTTTATCTGCAGGACTGTACAGCCCAGTGGGGTTTGCTTCACAAGCAACTGTAAAAACAGGCCAAATTTTAAGTGGGAAAGGGCATTCCTGATGCCTCTGAGCTATTGGTTTGATTTAATTTTATTTTCAACTTGAACCCGTCTGGGTTTAAACCTGTGTTGGACCATGACTCTACAAATTGCCCTCAGCAAACCCCTGAGCACTTGCTCATATTGAGAAACAGGCATCGGCATTGTCTTTAAAGAGGTTTATGCCAATGCATTCAAGGGTATGTTCATATACACAGCCTTAAATTGTGGAGCGTGTGAGAGAGACATAGAGAAAACATAGCCAGATGTTAGTATTTGCATAGCTTAAATGCCAAATCATAGACGCTTGATGTTGCTCTGCCTAGTTAGAGATGTGCATAGAACAAGAACACGAAACTACCCTAAAGTGAAGGAAAGCTGCTGATCGGAAAAACTTGCACAAACTGGGAGCAAGATCTTTAAAATTTTTGGTGTTATTAGGGAGTCTGAGTTGAGTTCCTGAAAAAAATCTGAAATCAGGCAGTTTTGATGACTTCAGCAATGATGCTTAATTTCCCCTGAAGCCAGCAGGACTACTCACTTGAGGAGGAGAAATAAAATCAAATATGTTCTTTTTCATTATCAGTGATTTTACTCCAGGATACGCCTATGTGTCTAAAAGCATAGACTGCAATTTGGTGATGACTGGGCTAATCTACTCATTTACTACCATCGAAGGAGGTGGTCCCGTTTCTGCTCGCTTTCACCAGCTGCAGATCCTACTCTGGCCCTCGTGATGCCCCCATACTCATTTGGCCGTATGGTATGCAGATCCAATCTGCTAAGCCAGCGGGAAAAGTCTTTTTTTGTTGTGTTGGCTTTCCTCCAGACTAGCAAGGAAAATTATCTCAGAAGATGCTCACACAAGTACCAAAAGGGGCAGGATCACCTGGAGTGGGGAGAAACAAGACAGAGATTGTCTTCTTTCAGCTGCAGCAAGACACTACATCATTTCAACTATATTGTTTAAACAGCCCCTTTGAGAGATCTCTTTTGGGGCAAAGTACTGGCCACAAGAGAGTTGGGACTGTGAGCAGACACATAGCCTCTTGTTTGGTATCTCTGGGAAACAGGACTTCTGGGCCGGCTTTTTTTGTTACGCGATTTCATCAAAGGCAGAGTTACTCCGTCAGTGATGCAAGCCAAACAGCTGCAAAGCCGTTTCAAAACAGAAGTCATGGCTCGCTGATACGGCCACACAGCTTCCTTTTCAAAGGCAGATTGCTCAAGACATAGGCAAAATAAATTTGGACCTGTCTGCAAAATACTGTGTAGACATACCTAGAGAAACATCTGACTCCATCACATTTTTTTCCACTCCAGGAGGGGGACAACAAAACATATTCCAAATTTTGGCTAACAGCTCAAGCCAAAGGAATAAAAGACAAGAACATATGTGTTCAGTTACCATGAGACTGAGCAGCTTTACGAAATCCCTCTGATGAGTCTTTGCTGCCCTCTGTACATGAATGAGTTACATGCTCAAGGCATATATATATATACACACATATATATCTCAACAAGCACCTTCCTAAGAGGCACAAACACCCATCTGAACGTGCCGGTCCTGCTCCTGACCCCAGCTCTGCCTGCACTTACACGCCCAAGCAATAACCTTCAAAATCACCAAGACCGCCTAAGATGATGGAATCTACTGATTTAGAGACTCTGCGCGGCCCCTCGCTTACACATAGAGAAGTGCGTGGTATTGAGAGATCCCACAATAAGGTATATGCCATCAAGACAAAGTAATGTGTAAATATGTAAAGTGAATATTGGAGGGGGGGGACACAACACAGGGAGATGAGGGGGAGGGAGAGGCACTGCCATCCTCTGAAAATAAGTGTAGGACCTCATTACGTGAGCAGAAATAAAGAAATGAACACAGAATAAAAGGAGAACCACACAAACTATATATCATTTTAATTAAAATCTACTATCTGCTAAATATATGTACGGCCGTTGGATTTCCTGAGCCGACTGATTCAAATAGGTTTCACAAGGACTCACAGATAAGGAATTAAAAAATAAAATCAAGAGTTCCTTGATAACTAGCTGGAAACTGAGCCCCTTTTGGGAAAGTCTTTATTTTATGTAAGTTAATATGGGAGGGGGGTGTTGATCACGGAAGACAAGCCTCTTAATTCCTTTCAAATAAAATGAGCAGGCATGACACGGTGCTATCACAGAAGAGAAAGAGCTGCCTGTGTGTATTAAACGTTAGTGCTTTGCCTGCTTAATTATTGGTTAATCTAGCAATTTAGCATGCTTCATTTAATTCTAATTAGGAGAATTAATAGGCAGGGAATAAAGATTTAAATAGACTGGCACAAAACAAAACTGAGACTTAAACTGCTCTTGGAAAATGAAGCTTTTTTTTTTTTTTTTTTAAAATACGGTTCCTACAGCCTCACATGTCTGTCCTCAACAGTGCTGCTATCTTAAACAGGAGGGCCTAGGTCAAATGGATGATTTCAAAATACCCTGGGCCCACTCCTCACTTGGCGTTGCTGAGTGGAGCCATGCGGATTTACACCAAAGCCTGGATCAGGGTGTTTCTTTTTGTTCCTCCCGCATCCTCTGAAACTAGACTTTGGGGTTTGGCTTCCTCCTCTGAAAAGGACATATGATATGGTAGGAGATTACTGTATTATTTTTACATATCTCTCTCACTTTCTGTCTTTTTTTTTTTTTTAAGAGCACTGGGGGTAGGAGATAATTTAGTAGTGACACCGTCCTCAGGAGTTACACACCATTCATGTTAAGTGATGCCTTAACTCGTGGAATTGTAAATTATTTTATTCCTTCCTCAGTCTGATGCCTTCTTTATTTTCTCTCTCCTGGCAAAGCTTT
Organism: Grus americana; assembly: GCF_028858705.1. Lineage (NCBI taxonomy): Eukaryota > Metazoa > Chordata > Aves > Gruiformes > Gruidae > Grus > Grus americana. The sequence continues at coordinate 8,156,516 of NC_072855.1, read as the reverse complement.
GGGGGATGAAGACAGGCTCCTTTTCCACTTCACCAGCTGGCTGCCTTCCATTCCTGCCGCCCCCCAAATGTTACAGCCTGATTTGCATGGTGTGTTTGTCTTTGCTAATCAAGCCGCATACTCTGACAAGTCCTACGACATTGGACATGGCTGTTCTTCTAATTAAGGTGCTAATTGAATTAAATGGCTGCGGTAATGAGCAGATGAGCAGCATAAAAAGTAAAGAGTCAGATAGGCCAATTAACAAAAGAGCTGAGCATAATTATAACATTTAAAATACATGCAGCTCTGTACCAATATTGTTAATTGTTACAGGGGAATTTATGATAATTGGCTCAACAACAGGCATGCAGTCTTAACCTGGGATGAAGCCTGTAATTAAAAAAATGATATTCAACACAAAATACAGAGCAGGGATAATTAACACTTGATTTACATAAAAGATGTTTATAAAGTGAAGCGGAGTGCTGCACAAACGCTACACCAAACATGAATTCTCCTGCACTGTGGCATTCAGCAGTATTACAAAGGCATGAAAGCACAGACCAGAATTCAAGCTTGTTTCAGACCTAAACATGGGTCAAGGCTGACTTTCAGACCAGGGTGACCCTTACTGCATTTTGCTAGCAGAGTTCAAACAAAATCACGGTCCCCTATTTAACAGAGTTATGTCTTAGCTGTACCCCATCTGTGGACGCTGCTGTGCCTGCAAAAGAGCACTTCTAGCAGCTTGAGCTGAGCTGCCTAGGCTGGTAGCACAGCTGCCTGGGCAGAAAATCTCTTCCAGTTAACACGCTCTTGAGTCTCCACCAGGGGTTCTACCAGCACAGCTAGAGCAGCCGCAGCCTGGCGGGACCTCCACACGGGGCTCTCACTCAGGGTGACCAAGGCGAAGCCCTAGGAACAGTCCTGGGAGCGGTCTGGAGGCCAGGACTCCATCTGTACATGGTGGATTATGATTTTTCCCTGTGTTGCATGCAGAGCTATGTCCTCCCTTCCCCTCTGTTCTCCTCTTCCCAGTGAATCATCATTTTCATGCACAGCCTCCTTCCTCTCCCCTTTCTCAGCACAGCCCAGAGAAGAAGACACTGGTCTAAATTCCCCCAGGCCAAGGAGGGGCCAGGACCTGAATCTCCCATGGCCTGCCTAAGCTCTCTAACTGGCAAGCTAGCATATATGAGGGCACATCATCCCTTACGGCTGTGTTTTCAATGAATGGATGTAAGTGTTCACCTTTAGTAGAAAGTTTAGGACTTGGAGCCCTACGCATGCAAAGGCTCTGCTTTGGATCCAGCATGCTCAGCCATTCCCACAGGCTGCCTGCTCGATTTAGACCATTCCCTGCCCTGCACATTGGCTGTCTGGGCCAACATGCCAAAAACCCAAGGTCAAAAACACCCTCAGCAAACTTCTGAGGATGCTCACTTATTTCCTGTGGTTCTGCAGACATTCACCGTCAGCCTGCAGATCCTCAGCGGCTGGAGAACATTTGCATTATAGGATGTAGAAATGGCCCAAATTCAGCTGCAGCTGACATAAAAATGCAAAATATCATCATGGATTTCTTTCATAAAAACTGGAAAAAGAGTACTGACATCAACAATCTCGTGCTCCTCAGGCTTCTTGAAGGAAAATTACAAATCATTTTGGTGCAAAATATCTTCTGATGCATGTTCGTTGCTGCCGTGAGATGTCAGTGTCTTAATCTCATAATTATTTTTTTACAAGACATATATATTAGAACAAAAATGTATACTTATTCTGTCAGAGAAAGAACAAGTCAGAAGGTCCTCAGTTATACTAAGTGTGTCTCGCAAGCAGATACACAGAATTAGTGGGAGGCATTTCAGAAAAGTACAGAACACAAAGACGGACACGTGGGTTTCTACACACTTATAAGTTTTAGCTGCAGCTGCCATTTATTACCCCTGTCTGCTCTCTGCCTGCAATTTTGTACAGCACTGAGACAATTAGTGGCTGGACGCTGTAATGCAAATAAACACATTACAGCATTCATCAGAATCACATTTTGCCTTAATCTGTGATGATGTGCAAGGGAGGAAAAGAGCACCACAGCATTACGGTGATATTTAAAAAGCCTACGGTTCCCAGCTGTTACCACAGCAATGTTGAAAACACTGCAGGGGTCTGTTGTGAAAGGGCGATAGCCAAACCAACAGAGAAAGACAATTTCTAGCAGTGAGATCAGAAGCCATCATCGGCCAGCAAGGGAGGCTGAGACTGAGAGTCTAAAATGTTTTCAAGTTAAATGATAACACTGGCAGGAGAGGTAGCCAGGGTTTTATCAGCATGTGTTTGGTTTTCTTTCCTTATTCTCCAAGCCAATAGCAATAACCTGTTTAGTCCACCACTTCATCCCTGAATCTGATTCTCCACAGAGAAAATTAGGAATGAACACGAGTACTGTAACGAAAGCAGTTTGTAGTCAGTTGTCTGCTATGCATCACTGTACTGTTAATCGCCATAACAGACTCATTTATCCCTAAAGTCTCTTCGTGGGTCTTTGGCAGAGAAAAAAAATGTGTTAAGCTAAGTCTTGATATACATGTCACTTTGGAATACCTTGGATGTGAATAGGCAAGAGAAAATTAAATTTTGAACCAGTCCAGAAACAGAGATGTTGACAACTTGGAGAATTTATGCATGCAGATTACAATCATCATTTCTTCTTATTTTTTTTTTATTATCTCAAAATGTGTTAGGGCTGGAACAGAAACATGCAAGAAGACATGGCATTTCCTCAAAGATCTTGACATTTTAGATCCTGCAAATGCTCAGGCACAAACCTAAATTAGGGTGTAATTACGTCTATTGAACTTAATGTGGCTAGTTCTATGGGCAAAGTTGAGTGTGGGCAGAAGTACTTGAGGAATCAAGGTTAATTATGCATAACTTTTGTCACAGAACATATCGACCAGTAAGGCAAATCATCTAAGTTATACTGAGAGTATTAGCTGCTGCATGACCAAGTATACTCCAAAACAGTGCATTTACACAGCTGTCCTTACAATGGAATGTTAAAAGTAGTCTTTTATTGCAGATGAAGGTAGCAAAACATCTACACTAATCTAATTTCTTTGACTTTAAAACATGAAGTAGTATTTTCCAGATTTTGACGAATCAGAATATCTATAATGCTTATTCATATGCTATTGTATATCTCACGTATATGGTCAAAAATTCACCAAAAAAAAAAAAAAAATCATTAAAACAATGACTGAAGCTAGAATATCCAAAAGTAGTGTAGCAGTCAGTCAGTTGTTTTTATTATTCAAAAATTTGTACAATTCTATAGTTTATACAAAATTCTAGAATAGCCTTTATTTCTTTATTCATCAAACCTTATTGCTAAGTAGTGATTGGTCAGATGGTGTGAGCTGCATGGGGGTTTTTTGCCACATGATATCATATCCCTTTACTGGCTTAATGAATGCATATTCCCAACATAGCTAGTCAATTGTGCATACTTAAAAATCAATTTCAGCTGAGGCTTTTTCTTACACCAAAATTGCAGGCCATATTATTCAGTCAGTACACAAAAGTTTGCTAAATATTTTGACCAATAAAACATTCAAATCCCTGTCCAAGGACTGCGAGTATAATAGTAGATGTAGTGAACCTACAGGAACCAACAAGTGATAGGAGGTAAGTCACTGGAAAAGTTCTTTGGATGTCTCACATATGCTTTAATTCAAGCACATTCTCCAACATTTACCATGGTCACAGGTCTAGCATGATACATCAAAGAAGTTTAAGGTGAAAGGACATTGCAGTTTATCGTGGGATAAGTAGTAAAGCCAATAGGTAGCAATAGGAACAAGAAAGAGCTGAAATATAATGGACCATTAGTACATCTCCTGTACAAAGGCATATCCAAAGAAAATATTTCAATTCAAAATCTAATTAAATTATGCAAAATAACTATTTTGATTTCATTTTTTCCAATGGAAAAAAAAAATCTTACTAAACTCAAAATTTTCCCACTACCTACTTCACTTTTGCAGAGACTTAATTTTCTGTTGAGCAGATTGAAAAAAAATCCTGACCAGTCAGGCTTGTAATGGTAAAGTCAGCCCTAGATATTAACTCAAGTGTTTGCAGAAAACAAGCTAAAAATGAGCAAAAGATTATTAAAAATATGACCAAATTCATTGAATTATTTTGCTAAGTTAAACTGCTGTAGTAGCAAGTTCAAGACCAGTAACAGCTGCCAACCCATGTGCAAGTAAAACTACTGCAGATTTTACCAAGACCTAAATATTTGCAGAATGGCGTCCAGCTGTAGTTTCCTAGGATGAATATACCCTGTTGGTTAATATTTTCAAATTTTCCAAAGCATGTAACAGAACAGCAAGCAATATCAGCAGAGTTGGCAGCAGTATCATTTGCTTACCTGTGCCCTTTCAGATCTATAGATATATTCTCATCGTAGAAATACATAATACAGGGAACTGCATCAGTGAACCTGATGACAGGTCTACAAAGCAGGCAATCACCATTTCTTTGGCTGTACCAGGAAAACAGGCATGTGAGGGAGGCTCATTACTGATCCTTCCAGCAGGGCTACACCCGGTACTGCTAGCTTTAAGCAATTCAATAATGTGTGAGTCCAATCAAAATGATAGAGAGATACGATACCTTGGCTGACAAAACCGTATGGCTCCAGGAGCAGATGCTTTAAGGGAAGGATAACACTTCTTGAAGTGAGATCCCAGCAGAGGTGACAGTATGTCCTCATAGGCTGGAGCGCCACAGGGTAGACTTGAAATAGCAAAGATCAGAAAGGATGCCCACGAGTTTTAGGAAGAAGAGGTTTATACTGTCTGTTAGAAAGCATGTCAACAACCAGAAGGTGAATATCCAGTACAGGGGCTTTAATGTGACTGTCTCACTTTCAATCTGGGTAGCATATATTCTACCCCAGCCCGCACGTGCTTCACGTTATGCTTTTGTCCATGAGGATTAGCAGGATACATCCTTGTATCACCTTCAAAGTGACTTCTGGTTTTGTGTTTCAAGTATATTAGAGGCCTGGTTAACTAGCTCCAAAATATGCCATGAACAAAGGAAGAAAGTGAGAAAAGTATGGCCGTGGCCCAGCCTGCAAATAAAGGAACAAATCTCCTGTAACAGGAATGTTTAAAAATAAAAACCCTATAACTGTAACCTGGCTGTGTAATTTATATGTATTGGGAATCTTTCAGCTGGCCAGAGATGCTATAATTATACTACAGGAATCTGACTATGAATTTGGCATATCAGTTTTGAAAACATGCCCCAGGGTTTCCAAGCTGCCATAATTTTACTTGAGCAGTAATGGAATAAATACAATCTAGATACACGTTGCTGTTCTTCAGCATAACTACTTCTTCAGGCAGATTTACCATAACACACTCTGAACAGAAAAACTATGGCTCATTTACAAATGTAATTTCAATTGAGGATAGTTTTCCAATCTTCTTTCATTTGAGTCGCAATTGAACTTCTTCTCCTTTTTGATGGCATGATTAGACATTGTGAGAGCTGTTGCAGATTAGTCAAGCACAGAGAGAGTAAATTGGGAAGGATGTTTTATCAGTGCACGTCACAATATATGAAAGCAGATGTGTATGCTCTGAGCTGTTCCCTCAAATTACTGTTATGGAATAATTTAGCCCTTTTGATTCTCACAGATTACTGCTTCCACTGATCATGCTGTCAAAATCAAAGTGAGCACTTCATTCCGCTTTTATTCATGCCAGATCTATTTTGCTTTCATAATGAGCAGATATTACCACTGCACAAAGAGGATAAAGACATTCACAGTGATAGATAGGCGAGAGATTAAATGGGATCTTTATGACTTCTTCAGCCATCAGTTTTGACTGTGCGATAAGACGAGTCGAGTTGGGCACTGATTTGTTCTTTATTGGAGCCAATATTAGCATCAGCTTACCAGTGCAGAGTCTGATAAAATCCATTTAAGGTGGAATCTGTATAAGAATTCATGAGCTACAAGAACTTCTCCTATAAAATGCATCTTCAGCAACACCTGCAAAGGCAAAATAAGCCATTTCAGAATTATAACTCCTTTCTTTCTGGGGCAATAATTAATTTATAATTCTGTGATTTAAGGGTCACATTGGGATTATTAAGACTCCTGGAACCACAGGTTTAATTCCTCACTCTCAAGTCACCACTTAGTTTTCCATTGTTCTAAGGGATGTTTGGACAACCCCTTAAAAACCAAGCTCTACATGATCTACCCAAGTTTTAGAAGTTGTGTGGTAAAGTTTCTTCACTTTGCTTGGCTACAGGCTTTCCACCTGCCTCACAGTCCTGTTGTGCACACAGTCTTTCTCCTCCGGCCTGCAGAAAGAGCAATGTTACGTGTCTATAGTTTCCAAAGTCCTTTGCCACAAAAGGTCCCATAGAAATACTATCAGATAAGGGCCACTTAAAGTGTATTATAAGCAAATTTGAACAGAGGGGAACTTGGGGCAAACTGAGGAACTCTACTGGGAAGACAAGACTTTGATAAATGAAGACTGTCATCTTCATCCGTCATCTAATATCTCAGACTGGGTTTGGGGGGCTCATGTCTTTCTGCAGCACAAGTTTTGCTGGTTTTCATTCTAGCAGCAGACTACAGCAAAGGTATGGAAGGAACTGCACATGCTATCTGTCACAGCTGTGGTTGTTATGAAAATGGAAGTACAAGAGATAGATGTTTCCCCCCCACACCTCTATTCTGTAATTTGAGACTCCTGAGACCCAACTCAATTGCTCAGCTGAAGGTCCAAGCACAACTTTTCCTCCTTAGGATTCCCTGTTCTGCTGTGGTCGAAGGAAAGAGACCTATCGCAGAAAAACCTGTCGTGGTATGGGGATTTGGATCAGCATCCAGAGTTGCATTAATTATATCCAAATTATCTGGGGATTGGTGACTAGTAAATCAAAACAAATAATCTATGGGACAGATTTTTTTAGATCTGACTTCACCGTGTTTCTGGGATTAATTTTAAAGAGCTGAAAAGGTTGGAGGGTAATCTTTAGTTCCAGATGCCAATTCCAAAACATATAAAAATCAATTCTGATCTGTTTCAAGGAAAAGGTATTTGTGTACTTAGCACATTTATGTAATTTACTATTCCTCTGGATTATAAGTGGGCTCAAAAGCACCAATCAAAGTTGGAATCTCACTGCATTAGATTTTGTTCCAACCTTGCTGAGAGACCACTCTGCCCTCTCTGCCAGGTTTTCTTCATAGGGTACCCATGACCCTACCCACGGCTCTCTCTGCGGTTAGAGACCCCATGAGGACTCTGCAACTCTTCCCTTCCTATGCGAGACTGCTCAGCAGCTGATACTATGCAGTTATTCACTTCAGGCAATATCAGAAGCCTGTTTCACATCTGTTAAACCAGAACACACAACATAGCCACAAGACGGGGAACTGGTTTCATCCTTCCTTCGCTTTTGTTATGATGAAGCTCAACTGCTTGGACAAAAATATTTTCTTTGTGCATTTCTCAGGGTGCTAAGGAAGCAGCTAGTTAATATGTACCTTTGTAGGAAAGTAAAGAGACAATAATCACTCCCTATGATGACCTGACTGTATGTGTCATTTCTTGCATCTGTAATGATGTCGTATGTATGTTATTATCATTCATCTATTAGCCAATATTTTATTTCAAAGTATAAGTCCAACTAACTTAATAGACATCGTGGTAGTGAATATAGTCCTGTACGATCGAAAAGGACAAAATATACCAGATCAGTGGTTTTTTGGATTAAGTTATATTTTATTATTTTTTTCACACACTGGAATATCAAGATAGTCTCAATGGAAACCAACATTTGCTGTCTTCTCCAGTTCTCAAAAATGGCGTTGATTCCTGATGCTGTTCTCTGTTGTGATATAATGCAGCAGGGTGTGTCTTGACTTAAAAGGACAAACATCCATCTGTGTATTCAAGGGATTGTTGCTGTCCGTTGTTTTCAAATATCTTTCATGTAGTCTTCACGTGACTGTGCAGTAAGCAATAAAGTTTTTGCCAACATAAAATAGTCTTAAGTAGGCAGGTACTATAAAAGCAGTGAAGTAGGATCACCCTGAATGCACTGTCTTTAACAACAAACCCCTTCATAGCCACCTGTCAAAATGTCTTTTGTTTATTCAGCACTATATTTCACGTTTTAGAATTAAATATGGAAAATTATGAGTGGATTATCAAAGACCTTTTAACATTCTAGGGAAATTACAGAGCTAAGCAGGCCCCAAACCCAAGCAGGAATTGAGACTATGTTTCAGTACCACTTCCAATGAATCGGCCAAATCCCAAAATTCTATTAAAAATATTTTCAAATAAATACCATGGGAGGAAACCAAAAATATTATGGACAACTCAAGAGTGCCAAGGCTGGAAAAAGCATAACACAAATCAAATCTAGATAAATAAAGCATCCAGAAGCAATGATTCACTTTACAATATAGATCATCTGTATTAACAGACAAGTGAATAGAAAATCAACAATAGAACGACACCCACACGAAGTTCACAGTTAGCATCAGTTAGAAGAAGGGCAGAGCGCACTCATCACTGAATGAATTCAAGCACACCGACAGGTCCTTGTCATTAGCCATTTTATGTTTTCTCCTTATTTTAAGCTCTGTCACAAATCTGATATTTGGACCAAATTTACTACCTATTTTTTACAATTCATAGGTTTTCTGAGAAAAATAGGCCTGATCTGATCTGTTGTTTGCTTTAAGACAATAAGAAATCCACGGTTCTGAGATAACAATTGATGATTTCAATTAAGTCAACATCATTCCTTTGCTCAAGCAATACAACCCCAAATATACAGGCAGTGCCCTCCACCATATAACACTCCAGATTAAGACTGACAAATGACAAGCTTTTCTCATGCTGCCTTGTATTACCAATATCCTGTAGGTAACAGTCATAAACACTTTTCTTGTATTCATCCATGAAAATACAACTCCCCTGTGCTCTTAAACGACTGGGGATAGATGACTCTGTCTCCAACCCAGTCGACAGTGCTCACCAGAGGCGGGGTGACAGCAAGATACATATCCTTACAGACTGTGGTGGCAGCTGCATTACAAGTATAGGCCAGCGTAGAAGAACCTATCAAGAAAAAAACAACTATCAAATGGGTCACTGCACCTTGCTTTGCACATCTTTATATTCCTTAGCATGTAAAATCCACCTTTTCTTAGGCAATCAGAGAGTGAATTAAAAGAGCTCTTTAAAAGAATCCCATACTGGGAACATCTATGGGAATTAAATTTATCCAGGTGAAAAAGTTCTTGCTTAACTTGGCCTTACTTTTACTCATCTGAAATAATACAAATAGATCCAAGATATGTAGTTTACCAGTTACTTTAAAAATCCACAGATGGCATAAATGCTTTAACTGGCAGTCCCACTTAGCAAGAAACCAAGGAGGATTCCCTGCTGCATTTGTAGCAAGAAGCTGGAGAACTGGGGCGAGGTTTGGGTTCTGCTGGGCAAGGCAATATGATCTGCATCTCAGTGCCTCAAGTATAGAGTATAAATACAAGAAGACGTACAAAACTGTGAATGATAACTTTGCATACACGTGGGCATCTTTCTTCCAGAAAAAGCATTTTGTCATATTTCTTCCTCAGCTTCCCATCCTGTAAAATGAAGATAATCATAATTATCTCATTGGCATGGAGATAAATCAATCAGTCTTCAAGAAATGCCGTAAGAGCTTTGTATGTTTTGTGCTACAGTAGCACAAAATTTAACAGAAAGATGGTAAATGAATAATGCAGCAAAGGAAGTTAGTGCGATAGGAGTAAGATACCCAGTCCTGGAAATGCAGTTGAATGTGAAGTCTGGGGAATCTCTGTAAATATTTGATATGGCAATCAAAAATGTATCTGATATAAAGCATTGCCATAAAAAGGATCATAGTCATGCACAGTAGATGTCATCAAATATGATGACAATGTGATCTGTGCCAATGTTATGGGATTGACTTATTCTGAGTCTGCTGCTGCTGCTCACTGTGCTAATTGCCATCAGTAAATGATTTTACAGCTTTGATATGTAGTGGCTGGGTACTTGGCATAAGTTCACAAACTTTAAAACCAATGCCTGTAGCAAACCTCACTTGAGTGATACGGGAGACAGTGCTAGCCCCTTCCACGACTTACACCAGGCACAGCAGTGCCATGTACCTGGAACATGTTTGGGATGGCCAACGGCAGCTCCTCCAGCCCTCAGCACCAGGAGCCTTCACACAGCTGGCCACAGCACTGGAAGAATCACCTATAGCATAAGCTCATGTCAAAGACATTGCCGTGACCACAGCTGAGAACATCTGGGTTGAACTAAAGCTTAATTGGGATGACATTAAGAAATGGTAATGATATCTGACATGAATGAATTATGGGCTGGTGCCATTCTCAGAAGAACATTCTTATCTTTGCTAAAGTTACCTTAAGGAGATAAGGAAACACATTAAAAAGGAACCTAAGCCATTATTCCAGATAAAACCCAAGGTGCTCAAAATAAAATATCATCACATTGAAGGATTAGCAGCCATTACTGCAGGTAGGTATGTGCCATATGCTGAATGCTGTACCTGATTGATGCTGTTTGTCTACACTAGATCATAAAAGGAGACATTTGTAAACAGAAATGTATCCAAAGGTGAGGGAAACATGGCTTTCATGGACAGTGAATTGTCAACATAACCTGAGAGCCTTATAGAAAAGAGGACCATCTGGGATGAGTTATTTGTATGCCATTTTACACTCCATAGAGATGAAAGCAGAAGAAATGAGAAAATATGGCATTGTATGTTAATATAAATCTTTCTGAAGCTATGCAAGTAGTTTCTCATTCAAGTTTAACCCAAAAGAACCATTAATATCATAAGCACATGCCAAGATGTAACCCAAAATTGATCATGTGACCTAACATGATTCCTTTATAGCAGATGTAAGATGTCCACGGCCTAAAGCATTGGTGAGAAGAATTGCTTTTGTGCTGGCAGTCATTGAAGAAATAGCCAGAAGACCAGACTAAGCAAGAGGAGAGCAAGGACATACACCAGCTTCAGACGTACCATGGCCCTTAGGAAAAGCCTTAAGAAAAAGAGTTTGCTGTTGCCTAAGTGTTATCTTAGATTTGGAGTGATGAGAAGTGACAGCAGCTCCTGTTGCCTGGCTCCTGCCCAATTCAGGGACACAAGACAGCACAACCTTTGTATGTAGACTGGAGCAGAGGTCCCCACAGCCCAGTCTTTTATTAATTAACCTTACAGAAGCTGTCCACAGAGCCTAAGCTGAGTGCTGAGGAAAAAAAAGTCACAATAAGGGATGCGTAATCAAGGAGGGTCCCTGCATGGGAGGGAGCCAGGCAGTGACAGGGAGAAGCAGACACCACCAGAATCACCAGGTGGGGAGAGAGATGCCTCCACCTTCCCCCCCACCCCGCTCCGATTTGCAGTAGACCTGTTATCAGTGCCCGCTCTGTCACAGTCCCGAGAGCCCATGTGCCCAGAGCGTTAGGGGCTGATGGCTGTGCCGTAGAGCAGGTACAGCCCTATCCTGGTGCCTTTGGACAGCTTAAAAGAAGAACAAAAGATTATATTTGCACCAAAGACTCTTGTGAATTCATGTGAGCAATCTGCGTTTGGTTAAATTTGTTGCCATTTTGCATTTGGCAAATACAGTGTTTGTAATTGCCACGTTGTTGTGCCTCTTCACACAAGGCAGGGATGATGGACAGCAAGCGACCACCATGTCTTTCACACCAAGCATGCTTCTCCTGTCCGTGCTGAGGAGCATGGCCAGACTGCTGTGAATGGTGTTGTTTAACTTGCTTTTGAATGACACCTCTCCTGTTCCCTGATTTAAGTTACTGTCACAGTTTAAAATTTTAGCAGGGGAGGAGCAAAACCACTATAAAAGTAAAACCCAAAATGCTTCAGAGAACTAGAAGAAGAAGGGAAGATAATCAACTGTTCCTGATGTTAAATTCAATGGCAGTAAATCCCCTTCTTTTTTCCAGTAGTTTTTTGCAGAAATAATTTACAGGCCGAAACGAATCTCATGACATGCAAATCAATCTGTATTGAGCCTGCCTGCCATTAGAGAAAGTCCAGAAGGGGCAAAATAAAAATGGACTGTAAATAGTTGCATTGTGACACATTCTTCACTTTGAAGATGTCTGTTATTTACGTGGTTCACAAAGTTTAAATGAAAGTCCAATTTCTCCTTCTGGTGATGGTCCCCATTCTGCAGTAAGGCCAGTGGACAACCAGGGGGTTTGTCGCTGCTGCAGAGGACCTGGCTCTGGGGTTCTGCAGGTGTGCTCTGCTTGGTCCTGAAGCTGCAGTGAGCCTAAATCACGCGGTGACAATTAACGCCAGCAAACGGTCACCAAGACAAGGCTGTGCTGTTTCACCCCCAACTCCAGAACAAAAGCAGCTCCCTTTGGTCCGGCCAGTGTGTTTTAAATACTTTGATGAAGTTTCCACCTTAAGGATTGTGGGGAGGAAAAAATAGAAAAGCAAATTGCAGAATGTAGACTGAAGTACTTGCGATCCTTGTGACAAATACTAATGTATAAATCAGCAGCCCAATCCAGGCCCGGGCCGCTGATCATGTTCTTTGCTGAAATGTCACCTGTTCCTATCTAACGATTTGCATAATGCAAAGCTTCTCACTCGTAAAATACAGATTAAGAGGGGAAGCAAAGAGTCATTCTCGAACCATGGAGCCATTTCAAACAGAAAAAAAAAAAAAAAAGAATCAGTCTTTACTATTAACCCTGTCATAGCCACAGGCTTTATTTCCCTTTTTTGCATTTGAAACGATAGCTCCATTATTAGGAAAATAATCAGATCCAGCCTCGCCTTTTTTATTTGTTTGTTTCATTTCTGTTAGACTCTCAAATTCAACATGAACAGAAGTGAAATAATCAAACCATTTCACACTGGAACTTTAGTGAAACATTTAACTGGTCTCATAGAGCCTGTCTGAAATGCATGGACATGTATCGACAGATTCCTGCTGGCTTCAATGAGGTAAGGCTCTAGTAGCCATTTTGAGGAAGTTCCTTTACTATTTTTTCCCCCATACTTTTTAAAATTTACCATAAGGTGTATGTCTCTGAGTGCTATCTCACTGCCCAGGAAGAAGGGGGACTTTTTTTTTCTTTTCCCGCAGTGAAGACAAGAGCGCTTTTGGCCACACAAAACTCTTCTAAATCAGCTTTATGCAATTTTAGCTTTATATTGCTAATAAGAAGCATTCAGAGTACAGCTGGAGTGACGGACACAAACATAGGAAGGTATGTTGAACTGAATATTTCAGGATTGAAAACAATTCTAATTGTTAAAGATCCAGATGAGGCTTATCCTTTCGCACATTATCCTAACAAAGACTGGTCTCCTCCAGGGCTCTCAGTTCTCCCCATCAGCAGCTGGCCGTGGCCATCACCAGAAACTGGTGTTCACTGGGCTCAGGCTGGCAACCCCTTTGTCCCAACCAACTGTACTGGTTTGAGGCAGTTGAAGTTATTCAAGGGATGGAGGCTGTTTTCTTGCAAAAACTTCACACTTGCTTATGCATCTGTAATGCTACAAGGGCGGCCACGGTCCTGACTGCAGCACGTGCCGCATCGCCTGTCTCAGGCCCATTGTGTCTGACAAATCCCCTGCCCAAGCCATTTGGCTTAGGCGAGGTGTTTAGAATACTTTAAGATCTCCGTACCTAAAAGACAACTTTCTGTGCATGGTTGTGACAAGACGGGAGATGGGAGCATGTGCTGATGCCGCCACGTCCCGTGTTTGATTGCCTGCAGAGCAGCGGAGGAAGATTTTCAGAGGAATGGGTTTTATTCTGGCGTTCCCCACCCAGCTGCCAGTGCCCAAGCCCATTAACCTTCAGGGAATGGTTCAAAGCTTATTTATTTTCTTGTGGTCCTGAACTGCAAGTTGCTGAAGTCTCCTTGCTTTCTCTGGCAAGAGAGGAGGTTTAATATGTCACACTGAGCTTGCTGCACGCCGCTGCACCGCACCGGCTCTTCGGTTTCTTTTGGGAGGTTGCATTTGTGCACTCGCCGCTGATGTGGCGGTTTCATGATTTTTTCCTCAAGATTTTTAAATCCTGGGGAAAATAAATAAGCAAACCTGAGCATAATAAGGTATAATAATAAACACTAAGGCTGCAGCCATTTCTCATAAGCACACCCATGGGCAGAAGTGGCAAGAGATACTGTCTGAAATCCAGGGCAAGAATATAGGGCTCAGAGAAAAGTAACTTGGAAGAGAATCTAACTAGGTTCTAAGCACTGATGTTCATGAAGTCTGCCAAAGGGATGTCGTTTTGTAATATTTTTAGTAAAAATAAGCATAACTACAATACAAACATTAACAAAAGTTAAGGAGGGAAAGACTCCCATTACACCTGGACCTTTCCCTCCTGCATCATCACTTTGTCCTCCAGTAGTGACTCTTGATCCCATTGTCATCTTCGCTCTTGAGAATCTGGTGGCAATTTGTCCTATAGTGCATCCCTTTCCTGGAAGTCTATGGACTAGATGGTCTAATGGTTCTTTTCACAATCATAATCTGTGATTTTTGTCTTTTTACAGTACTTCATTCCCTGTTTCCCCTTCCATCTCCTTCTGCAAATTGAGACTGGCTGAGGGGAGGCGTAAAAGAGAATGAACTGTCACTTAAACTCTCTGCATCACTCAGTCATTCTTATAAACGGGGATCTCATATGGCTGCAGCCCTGTCAGGAAAACAGCCACTCAAAATTTCTCAATATTCAAGTTGCGCAGAATAAATTACTAAGAGCAGGTTTATCCACAAATACTTGTCTTTGAAAAGTACCATTGCTGCTCAAAGATGCTTGTAGCACGTACACACGCGTACATACGCACACGCGCACGCACACGCACACACACAGAGCCTTCAGTGCTTCCAAAAAAGCAGCTGCACTGTCCAACACCTTTCTGGGGGAAAATTTTTACATGAGTGATTGTATTGCATAAAGAGAGCCGTAGGATTCTGTTGCTTGATCTGCAGTTGGCATAAGGCTCTGTATAACAGGCTCTATATAACAGGCTAAATTACCAAATTCTGTCTTAATTTGTACTGTAGTTTTAGGATCATGGACTGCCTTTGACACTGGGACAATTCATTCCCAAGGTCCATCCTGATGCGCTTTTTAATGCAGAGTTTGTTCTGCTAACTCTTCCTCCCACAGCTGAAACTGAGCTATCTATAGCCACACTTAATTAACACGAGCCTCTTTAATTGACATCCCTTAGCCTCATGTAGAGGCTACCACTTATTTATGTCCAATGTGGGCAAAGTTTGGCAATGTCTGCAGACACCTGGCCAGGCATGATGCTGTCAGCTGTGTTGCTGACTCACTGATACGGTTCTGCTCTCAGGGAATCAACAGCAGAACAGCAGTGAATATTCACTTCTGGTGAGTATTGCAATGATCAAAACAAGAAGACACTTGAATACAGGTTTAAGTCACAAAGTTAATTGCGGAATTGGGAGCAAAGCTGAGAACCATCTCTGAGATATTTTTCCTAATATAAGAAGTAGATTTTTTTATTTTATGCAGCATAATGCAGTAATATGTTCCCTCCTGTTTGTATTCCTAATATTTCTAAACCTTTTTTAGCATTGCCATTGCTCAGACCCTTTCATCTTATTTTATAGTGATATCTAGGATTACCATTCTCCACCTACATTTATCCAAGTTAAATATTGTTTTGCACAAGATGTCTATACAAAATAACAATAATAAACTTATTAGTGATTGCTGCACTTGAATCCAAGTACAAGGTGAGCTGCTTTTCTACTCTATTGAGAACTCTATTAATCTTCAGAAAAAAAGATGGAAAAACAGACATGGGGAGAGAATAAAATGGCTTGCAGGTTCAATGGCTATTATCTGAAATATTTAATAACTCTAGTATCACAACTCTTTGGTTATAATTCTGTCCAAAAGAATAGATGTGATATGATCATTCTCTCTCTTCTTTTTTTTGACAACAACTGATCAAGAAAAGTGAGTGATTTTCCCCTCCAGTTCTTTCCCTCTGCTTCTGTCTCTTGAGAACAATTCCTTTGCTGAATCCTGCAGCTGAGATTACAGTCCCATTTCTAATCAGTTACAGGATGCATTTGTCTGTCTTGAAGTGGGCCAATGTGCAAGATAAATAATAAGATTATTTACTTTCTGTGCTCAGTTACAGTAAAGAATTCAAGTTGACATCAACATCATGTACTGATCAGGTTCTTTCTTCTAAACATCTCAAAGGTAAGGTTATTATTATTTCATTGAAAATGTAGGATTTTCCCTGAAGATACTTCTTACATCTTCTAGGATATGAAAATCTGCATTAAACAATAGCCTGAGGTATAGGACTGCACAGACCTGAAAGGCAGAAAATGTTAGACAAAATGCCCCAAATGAGGTTTAAAACATCTGATATTAAAAGCAGCACATTGCATTTGCTTTCATATAGCAAATCTTAAAATTTACCAGAGGTAAAAAAAGAATCTAAGGTCAACTCCATTGTGTTTTTCCCAAAAATCACTAAGGACAAACACAATACGAAGCAGAAGAAAAAACTTGCTCTTCCCTTGAATGGAGGCAATCTGCTAGAATTTGCATTTTACACTGGGGGCCCATTTCCCTCCCTCCCGCCTGAACCACTCACCCCTGCTGCAGAAGTCAGTGGGCGTTCTGTGTTCCTTGCTGAGGCAGAATTGATTCGCTTGTGTTTCAGAGGCTTATCATTCAGCTCTTTGCAGTGCAAATAAATTGACAACTTTTCCAAAGTATGAACAGCCTGCTTTTTCCCCTATAATCTTAGATCATAGAATGTATATATGTGATATATGCATATGATCAACATCTTATCTGTTAAAAGCAAAAAGAAATCCCAAAAGCATGGAGAAAATAAGTGAAGGTTTTATATCTGTACAGATGATACTGGGAGAAGTAATATCTATGATACTCTGATCCCTGGCACCCCTTTCTCACTAGCCTAGTAGTCATCCAGCCCCTGGTTTGCTGTGGGTTACCAGAGAGAGTAAGCTGCTGGCAGATCTGTTTAAAGGAGTATGCATTATCTGTGGTGCAGTCCATACGTATAAACACACAGCAGTTACTTTCTCATTGTAGATGTTTGCTTAAGATATCTGAAAGGAGGGAAGGAGGTAGCTCCTCTAATATATTTAGAGCCACCTTGTGGTCCCTCTTCGGATATCCCCTTCACCCTCTCCTTCTTCTGGGTGCTGACCGAGGCTTGATGCTTCTCAGGCACCTGTGTGCCGAGAGCTGCTCCTGTCATACCAGGCATTGCCATCCCCCTGAACCTCACCACCGCCAATGCAGAGACCTGAGGGAACTTGCCATATGCTTGATTATAAGTTTGGGGGGTTTTTGACTGAGGCAACCTAGTTCTTTGTTTAGGCTCCTGCTTCATAACATGGTCTCCCAGATACTATCTCAAAAATATTTACTAGAACTTAAATAAGATGAAAAGAATAATTAGGGAGCGTGAAGACAGTCTGCTCCTTCAGCCTTTCCACCCAGTTTCAGAAATCTGGAACCTGGCGATGTTTTTAGTATTTTTCCAAACCAAATGAGAGACTTATCCATCTGTACCACAGGACAACGGTGGTAAAAATTTCCTATGGTATATCTCAAATATTGGTTCAATGGAGACAGTAATGAATGGATTTCTGACTTGCACGGTAGTTCTGGTTAAAAAAAATCATAATACCACCTTCTTACAAACCTCCTTTTTACAAACATTCAAAATAACATATGATGGCACTGCCTTAGCTCAGTAAAACCTTTCTATGGGATAACTTTAACATAAAAACTCAGAAGATTATTAATATTTTTTTAAAGCTAAAGTGTTTTGTTGAATCGAGGTCCGAGATTTTTGCTGAGATTTTGTATCTGTTGATGGAGGACAGGCAACAATGGGAGTCAGGCAGGGCAAGATGCATCTGAATGAATGGAGCTGTCTACACCATTTAAGTCAGTACCAAACTCGTTTGTCTGCTCCTGTTATAGCCCACGGAGGTCAATGGGCAAATCTGTAGCACAATTCATAGGTCTCTACAACAGGTTTGAAAAGCTATGCTCTGGAAGTGCCTCTCCAACAACTCTGCAGGTGAGCCCTCTCCAGTGCAGATATCTAGATGGCAAACTCCAACACAAGGTGAAATTACCGCTACCCATGCTCTCTGCAGATGTGTTCTCATCTCTGACAGCATTAATAACTTCTTAGGTTTTCTTCTGCATAAATTTAAACTAATATAGCTAAGAGTGTGTTTAAAGGCAATTTAAACAACGGGTGAAAAACATGGATGTTCTTAAATCAGCCTAAAACATCTCACATTTCCTCACCTCTTTCAGGTGCAGGGGTTTGTACCATTACAATTTTTGGCTCTGTGCAAGATTAAATTTTTCCCTCAATTAGCACCTCTGTCAAAGCTGTCTGAAGTCAATGAGAGTCTTTTCACTGACTTCATTAGATTTTGTATCTGCTCAAATCCTTCAGTTCATGACCTGTAATGATTCCAGTAGGCTCCAGTGGAGCAGCACACTGAGCACCACCACCCATACACAAATGCATGTGTTCACCTCCCAGTGCATTCCCTGAGCTACTATTTGCTGTTTTCTTAAAATGTATCAAATTTCCCATTCCAGCCACAGTGAAGAAGGTGAAGGGCCTGGAAATATGTTGGCACTGCATTGCTTTCATTTTCCTCCCATTCACAGGAAGATCCCACCAGCAGCTTAAGAAGCAAGACATTTGTATTATTTGCATTTGAAAAGAGGAAGGGGTAAAAAAAAAAGCATTTTCCCCTCCTTGAGATAAAAGGACACTTTGGATGTACCTCATGGAGTTGTTGAACACACTCTTTTCTCTCCCTGGATGTGTCTGTCCAAGCAGCACTGCAAGGGTACCTGTGTGCTCAGGCAGTTCCCCCAGGTTGGAGCTGAACTCCTCTTGTCCCAGCCTGGGGGCTGCCCGTACCACCGTTCCCAGCCCAGGAGCTGGCACAGGCACATCCCCAACTGTGCTGGTTTTGGCTGGGATACAGTTAACTTTCTTCATAGTAGCTAGTATGGGGCTATGTTTTGTATTTGTGCTGGAAACAGTGTTGATAACACAGGGATGTTTTTAGTTACTAATTATTTAATTATATTTAAGAATTTTATTATTATTATTTTAATTATTAAACTGTTCTTATCTCAACCCATGAGTTTTCTCACTTTCACTCTTCCAATTCTCTTCCTCCCCGATCCCGCTGGGGTGGGGAGTGAGCGAGCGGCTGTGTGGTGCGTAGATGCTGGCTGGGTTAAACCATGACACCAGCTCATCTCTGCTCAGTACCATCTGCCATGGAGACAACACAGCACGGGCAGAAAAAGGGCACGGTGTTGTGCCCTAATCACCTGCAGGCACCAGGACACGATATCTGGAAAAGATCATGGCGAATACTTGTAGACAAGAAATGTTTAAATATGGCTTAAGAGGGTATGATAGGACTATCCATCCCACAGGGTAGATAGAACACAGCAGAGAAGAAAATCTCACTCTGAGCTTAGACACAGCCAAGTTACCATGTTACATCAGCAGACTCATGGCAGGTCAGAGCAAGTTTGGAGGCGCTCCTCCAAACTGCAACCTGTACTGCTGATGTGCAGGGATGGGAAGGCATGTCCAAGCAGTTGGCACCAGAGATGGAAGAGGAAGGAGCAGATAGGGCTTTGTTCACTGTGGAAAGCAGATGGAGAAGAAGGAGCTAGAAAGAGGACAGCTTGGACGGTGCATGGAGACTGAACAAGCTGCAGTGGGCGAAGCTAGCATGGAGGCATGGAAAAGAGAGGAGGAGAAGGGAAGGACTGGTCTGGGCAAGCAGGGAAGGCTTAGCCCAGTTGGCCCCTGAGCTGGTCGAGAGGGAAGGGGAAAGCAAAGAGAAGGAGGAGATGCTTTGCCCCCCGGGCTGGGGGAGTGGGAAGCACCGGAGGGAGGTGGTTAATAGCCCGCACTCGGCTGCCTCACCAGGAATGGCAGTGACACCTGACTGGGAACTTGGGGAAACAGTTGGCGGCTTATTAAAGCAGCCGGACCCCGGCTGAACCCCACGACTACACGCTAGGATTGCTGTGTGCCCCTTGATAACTCACAGCTGCTGATAAAGTCCACTGGTAATGGCTTTTTGCTAATGAGAAAAGTGCTGCTGATTATGACAAATAGCCTTGGACCAACAGGCTAAGCTGCTACATAGGCTCCCAATTGTCAGTCTGGGTGATTTTTGCATTTCATTATTTCTTTCCTGACGTCCTGGCTCCTTCTATCCTTAACGTACTCCCAGAGCCGTGTGTCACAATTTTAATAACACTTCTTTATCTCAATTTTTTCCCCCTCTCTCCATGGGAGCTGGAAACAAAAGGCTGTTACAGAAATAATGTTTAACCTCGCTCCTGTGCTGCAGCGAAAGAAACCCCACAGCTATTGTTCAAGAATTAAAAAGGCGTAAATAGGGCACACAGAGCCCACTCAACCCTTAAAGACAGACTTTAAAAAATACCTATTATTACTATTATTTAGAGCCCTTTCATGTACAGTTTCAAGGCCTGCCACGTTCCCTTTCTCTTATCCTGTGACAAAGGCATAGCACATATCTAAACACAGAGAATGAAACCTTGGTGGACAGTGACACTGTCTCACCATTTTGAAAGCCTTCTATTAATAGCAATGTTATTTTAGAAGGAAGAACAAAAAAAAAAAAAAGCGCCATCAAGGATTCAGAATAAACCTGCTATCTTCTTTGCAATTGGTTACAAATCTTTTTCTGTCATAAAAAAAAATGAACGCTGAAGACTGTTGGGTGGGTACAGCAGAACCAAGGCCAACGCATGCCCTAAACTAGGTGTAAAAATTATGTTTTTCTGCCCTTCCCCTCACAAAGCAGCAGCAAACAACTGAAGTTCACGGAGCTCGCTCCTGCTCTCGTATCACTAGGATTTGCCAAAGAAGATCTCTGCTTTGGAGGTCACATTGCTGCCTATGGTCCTTGACTTGCAAAAAGGACCGATCCTGTTGCAGGGTCCTTGTGTGCTGTCCTCGTGCTGCCTGCGGTGCTGCCCATCCATGCCGCCCACGTCCTGGTGACCTGCAAGAGGCAGAAGGGGTGAACCACAGCCCCCAGAAGCATCTTGCAGTGGTAGGGGGGTGTAGGGGCACATGAGTTGTGTTGGAGGCAGCACTTGAGCAATTGCATTTTCACACCCTGATAGACTTGTAAATGCAAAACAAAGAAGATACAAAACTGTTCCAGAATGCAGAATTAAAGTTCTGTGGCAGACGATGCCGGGGCACAGGCGCTCTCCCCCTCCCCATTAACTAGTCAATCAGTGGGAGATTTTAAAAGACTGAATCATCAGGAGAGTCTGCAAAAGAATCTGGAGCTCAATCAGAGTTCAGAGCATGGGATTTCACTGTACGACTGTTCTTCATGTCTATCACTTGCATTTCTCTTTGTCTGCGATTTTATAAATTGCAGCACTAGAATAACATTTGCTTTACAAGTGTTATAGCTACATTACATCAGCGACATTAAAATCATCCCAATTGGAAAAGAAAATTGAGCTTAAGCCTCCCTTAGTCCCTCTATGATGTATAAGATGAAACTAAAGGATTCCTGCTTTGTTTTTTGAGCATCTTGAGAAATTTGGGGCTTTCTAAGATTTGTCATCCCAAAGGGAAGGTTCTCCATTCACTATTATCTCTTTGAGCTTTTCTTGGAGAACTTACAAATCATGAAAAATGTCAAAAATATAGAAGAAAATTATAGGATCTGTTTGGAGTTTGTTTATTTGAAATTTTCTTTGTCAACATACTGGTTTTATAGTTGTCTATAAAGTCTAACTTAAAATAAATAAGAAACCCACACAAAACAGATGAAATGATCATACCAAAGACTAAAAAATAATCTTATTTTCTAGAAAAATAAAATTCTTTCTAAATTTACAGCAGAGTTCAATCTCTCATACTGTACAGCTTGGCTATTAGAACTTGATCATTATGAAAAAGTCCTCAAACTAGCTTTATTTGCTTTACCACCATTTCTGCTACTCCATAAGAAGAGCCTTTGCGGTCTTAATTTTATTCATGAGAGGAAAGTTTACTGGATAAAAATAACACACTTCACATAAGTAGTGTCAACTGTGAGCACTGGTGCTAGATCAGAGACAGAAAATTAATGCACAATCAATTACAAAATCGCTCGCACAGCAACAGCCAGATAATAATCGCTCCCTTTGAGAAGGAAACCTTCACAAAATTCCACTGGCCCTTCCAGTCCCCCGTGCGTTTGCTCTAGCTGATAACCTGCTGAAAGTCACCTTTCCTCTTGGGCTCCCATAAGCAAAGCTTGAGGAATATTTCTCAGTCGGGCCATTTCTGGGATGGCATTTGTGACACTCCCTCACTTCTCTGGTTTTGAATTTTACTGGATAATATTCCACCAACACTGAATTTTCGTGTCTTAAAAATAAAAGTAGCAGCCAGGCTCTGACACCTAATTGCAATCTTCTCCCTCGCGTAGTGCCATTGGTTTCAAGTCACTTACTTGAAGAGTCGTCCCATTGTATTGACTCTAAAGGGCTTGCATTAAAAAAATCCCTATTGTTCCCCTTCAGCCACCCTCCAGCCTGCCTTTCTCCCTCTCAAATGTGGCCTTCACCCCTTACAAACGCCTGGAAAATGCTTAGAACAGCACAGATGCCGCTGTAAGAGGAATAAATACAACCGCAATAGAGGTCACATTTACCAAGTTTCTGACCGCTAAAGAGATTTTAACATTTCAGTCAACATCTGGATTGTGAGCCAAATTTTGCTGCTCAACCTGGAAAGTTTTGATTATGTCTGAGAATCAGTAAAAGCCCACCAGCAGCTAGAAATTTTATAGCACGCTAACCTGAACACATCTAATCTTAACAGCAAGAACAGATAAATGTTCCTAGTGTTCATTAGTTAAACCAACAGGAATTCAAACCTGTGATTTTTCAGATTTTTTTTTTTTTTGCTTTTTAACAGTAGTTTTTTTTAAAAAAAATTTTTTTACAGTCCATTTATTTGTGGAGTTTTTCTTGGCATGATAGATTTTCGTGTTTGGTAAGGTGTTTACTCTTTCCTGTACAGAGAAAGCACTTCCCAAAATTCAGGTTTGGCTGCTATAAATGTGAGGGCGTTGTTTTAAAGAAATATTTATATGTTTAGGTCTGTTGACCATTTATACCATTATTTAAAGGGGTCACAGAAAAGGGCAGTGGTTATTAAAACAGAGAGAGCGAGCAAAAGCAGGAGAGAGACAGAGGGAGCGAGAGGTAAGAAACTCATAATGGGATTTTTCATGTGGAACGATCATTTTATCTAATACGTCTGAAAATGTAATCCATTACTACTAATTACCATGCTGGCATTGAAATACAGGATCACACTTCCTCCAGATCCAGATAGGGGCCCAAATCTCTCCGCTCATTGTTCTTCCCATCCCACCTCGCCTCCCTCCCTCTCTGCTTCTCCAAGAAGAAATTCATCCCTTCGGACATTAGTGAGGAAGGGCCCGAGGTCTCCCTATCGTCCTAAAGCAGAAGCTAAACAATATTAGCCAATCATTTTTGATAGATGAAGCATGGAAATTAGTTCCAGAGTTTAACTGATAACTGAAACCACACAGTTACATTCCATTATGGCAGCCTTAATTGATGAGCTCATTAAGCCCATTATTAGAGAAATTGATTTCAAATAGGCACTTAAAACTGGCTGGCAAAAGAAAAAGGTGAAGAGATACCGTACAATGTGAAGAAAGTAACTAAAATACATAATGAAGCAAGTAATTTTATAGGTTTGTTTAATGAAAGCCTCAAGAGCATATTAGTTGCTGTGTGGATTTTAAACACTCATTTTATGTACTAATAAAGCTCACGTCCATTATGGGAGTTCTGAATGCCTCCAATCTTTAATGCAGCTCTGGTACTAATTAATTAATTAACCCCAGCTGAAGCAATCAATTAGTCATGCAGAATCGACACTTTAAAGGTCTGCCAGGTAGCACTGGGTACCAGCACAGAACAGTGGAAGCAAAGTTTCTTTTTTAATTATTTTTATTTTGCTTTCAGCATAACAGAAAAAAGCAAACAGGACTAAAATTTAAAAGCTGTGTTAGCAGCATAGTAAAACTGGGTGATTAAGACTCTGACCTTAGATTATTTCAGAGGATAAAGTAGTGGAATAGTGTTGGGAATTTTGGAGATGGGTTTGGATTGGAGATGCTCAGCCTGACCAGTTAATTTTTGATGCGTTCATCTCAAGCAGCCGCTGCTGCTCAGATCAAATGCAGACTGCTGCAAGTTTCTGGGCAGCTGCATGAAAGCCCATTTTCGCACCTGAGGGCTGAGAAAGTAAGCACATGCAGGAAAGGTAGTAATAATAAATCTTCCAGAAGCAAATCTTCAATTTATAGTACTTATTTGGGAAAGCAAACACAGACAGACAAGCCCCTTGGTATTAACCCCTCTCGTGTCTTTTTATTTCCTCCTTTTACCTTCTCTTGAATGCTAAACTGTAGAGCCCTTATCAAAAGGGCACCATATAAATGACCCTTCATTAAACAAAGCTCATCAGCCATGACCGATTAACCTCAGCTGTAAAGTGAGGTTGCTGCCTGTGTGAGCTTAAGGGTGGATGAGCTGCTTAGCTGGAAGACTGCACTGAGGATCTTTCCGCTGGGGTGAATTTGGAGGAAAAGCATAGATTTCATTGAGGAGATACTTAAAAAATGGAGCAAGTCAGATTGAATTTCTTCTTTGAAGGATCTATTATTGCTACTATTATGGCTGTTGTTATTAGCAGTAGTATTGATCTTTTTAAACTGTGGAGTTTGGCCAGCTTGCTGGTACGGTGCTGAGGATGCTTGGCAGAAGGTCTCTTGGTGATGTTGGAGTCAGCAGAGGGACAGACTGAGTGAAGTTCATTCCTGATAAATGCAGGGACACAGAATTTTTCCTTTGGCCTTGGGACCAAATTTATTTATTATTTTCAAGCCAGTTCCAAAAGGGGTCTGATAAAAGACTGAGAAGACAACTTAGAGTGCCCATGTCCAATATTGCAATCTATCTTCTCGCCTCACGTTTTACAGCCACCTGACCCTAATAGCTTGTGGGCTCAGCAGACATCTGCACTTCTAACTTAGGTATATGCCATGTCTTCAGAGGCATTTGGAGATTGGGTAAAAAAGCACCTGCAATTCTGAATCTCTGCTTATTCTTGGCACTTCTTATTCAGCATAGGTCCTTCAGAAATTGCATTTTAAGGTACCTGTGCTCTCCCTATGCCCTGTCCGAGAACTTACAGACCCTGTCTGAGAGTTGGACTGTGCACCAAGGGCTGACCATCTAAACTGTTAGGCACTGCAACATCTAAGCATAGGTACCCAAGTCCTTTATTGGCTCTTGGATTTCAGTTGTAGACTTGGCCCATATGGTAAAAATTTGCTGCTGACACAAAGTTAAGAAAACATTTCATATGCAGGAGGTCTGGAATATCATGCAGAGACCTGCCTGAAACAGTCCAAAATGCAATGTTATCATCAAGAATTTCTGCTACAAAGAGGAAGATCCTCAGATGGAATCAAGGAGAAGAAAGGAGGAGAAAGACCTGAAACAAAATTAGTCACAGCATGGTTGACAGTGTGAGTGTGCATGCTAGCTCTTATGATTTGCTGATCAAAGCAAACGCGACTCTAGACTGCATCAGACAACATATTTTTTAAGCAGAACTAAGGAAATATTGGATGTATGGACCCAGCACCAGACTTTACACTGAAAAAGGAATATAGTTCTGAAAATCACATCCAGGAAAGATGAGTTTGTACTAAACTGAGGCAGAGAAAAATTATGAAGATATCTTGAGAAATGGAAGCCTTTCTTTTTAAGAGAGCTTTGCTTGCTTAGCCTAGCAAAATGAAGGCTGATATGTGATATAGTTCTCCCTATAAATATATCAAAGGAGCATCTTCTCCAGGAGGTAGAAAATCTATTTAAGCTAAAGGATAAAGTTGGCACAACAGCAAATGCATATGAATAAATAATACTCAAATAATAAAATTCAAATTGGCCATAAATAAATTTAGACTGAAAATTAGAAGAAATTTACCATCAGAGGTGTGAGATTTGGGAGTAGCCCTGAAGTGGGAGAAGTCAGAGAAGGGAATCTAAAGGATTTCAGAAGCAATATTTATTTACGGTAGTTTATGATAAAGACTATATGACCTGGTTGACTTTGATATGGCTCAGAGAGGATCCCCTTTCACTGCCTTTGAAGGCTAGGCTTGCTGCACGCAGCATCCAGATGGGGTTTTTGACAGTCTCATTGACATGTGCATGCGCAGACATTGAAAACCATGAGTCAAAGGGATCTACTTCTGTTCCTTAGAGCATTATCAGACATTTGTGTGATTGCAACCAGAAGTACAGCCTTCTTTTTTTGTCCCTGCTGGCCTTAGGTCTTCTCCAGTCCAGCTCAGTGTAAAATCAGTGCCATTTCCTTTCTGAATTTATAGTGATGAGTGACTGCTGAACTTAGCACCATTGGCTGTATGAGGAAGGCAAGATGTTGTCCCACCTCCTCTCTTGAATGACAGAAGGGCTAGGATGTGCAACATTTGTATTGCTGATAAGCAAGCAAGGAGTACAGCTGACATCAAACATAGATATGCTTGTGGCCAATTCACAGTCACACATATTCGTCAGGTAGAGAACAGATTTCATCATATGGTCCAAATGACCTGCTACCTCTGTTAGCATGGCAGGGCCAGTGAAGATGCAGAACATCAAGCTGAATTGTGTCTGTCTTCTGTGTCATCAGCCAAATAGTCAGCGATCAGTCTGTGTCATCTTCCTTACTGAGATATTGGAGCACAAAGAAGAGCTGAAAGCATGGGTTTGAGTTCCATAGTAGAATAAAAAACTCTGAAGTTAGAGAAGACATATTTTGATTTGTAAATTCTGCACATTTGGCCTGGAAGTCATGGAAGGCAGCTAAATTTCAAGCCATTTACTTTTCAAAACAGAACTGCATGTAGTACAGGAAAATACTTTGGGTTCTTCCTTTTTCTGTATTGTCTCGGTAGATTAGAGTATTACTGTCACCCTTACTTTCTCTCAGTGCTTTAGTGTCCTAATTTCTTCTCTTTCTGTGGTTTCTATCCAGGTGATTCCCCAGAGTTCAAGTTGCTTTCAGGACAGGCATGAAAGTATGGACAGCACAAAACGGACAAAGAATTTCAGTTATTGTGTAACTTCCATTCCAAGACAGGCTGGACAAAGTTGGGTATGGCACGTAGGAAGGTATGGTCTGTGATCGTAAAAACTCTTGCAATTTGAGTGACAGCAGAGATCTGGTTACTGCAATGACATGATCAAATTGATAAACTCACAAGCTCAAACAAGTTCCATTCTGTGGAAGGCTGGATGATTCAAATACCAAACCACACAGGTTAAAAATCTCTTAGTACCTCTAAAAAAGGTAGTGTCAGCTGAAAACTTCACATGCCAATAGGAGAGCACCTTCAAAGCACGACCAGGAGGTCCTTCCCACACTACCCCAAAGCAGTCTCCAATATGTTAGCAGCCTAAGAAACATTTGAGATGTGCCGGTTCCCAAAGCCAAATGCAAATTCAAGGTATCAGTAGTGAACAGTTCTCACCTAATTAGGACTGTGCAGACTGGAGGCAGGTTGCCTGCACAGCACCTGCCCTGACTTTATCCTGCACCGCTGCAAAACTCGAGCTGTGCTGCATTTTCCAGATTTGTTTCCCAGAACTCCAAGTAAAAATATCATCACTTTACCCCTTTATCTCATTTTACATTTGACAAAGTAATTATTTTTACTTTGGAACAATCTGTGTTCCACGTTTGGTGCAAAAACTATTGTTTTGCTAAGAGTGAGCCTCTTTTAACTTAGAAATTGTGGATATGTCCACACACAAAGAAAATAGTGCGTTTAAAATTTAGGCGTGTTGAGACCAGAATGAACATAAAGTAGCGCATTAGGGAAGGGCTAATGAAGGGCAAGCATTACAGTCGTAAGGACATTGTTAGAATCGAGGTGGTCTGTGATGGTTCACTTTTCACTGAAATAACGTAGGAGCACCTGCATTGCAAGTGAAAACTTCTTGGAGCAGAGGGAGAACTGATCACCTGATGGATGGTAAGTCTGAAACAACTACAGCAGAAATTAGTGTGTGCCAACGTCGCAGGATTAAATTAATCTAAATAACTATTAGTGCAAGTTTTGATGGCGCTAAGGGAGAAACAGAAGACAAAGTGAAGGTTGTAAATAAAGTTTTTAAAAAGGAGACAAGTGAGTATAAAGGCACGGATTACAAACAAAAAGAAGGCATAGTGCCAAACATAGGACAAACATCACCAAATCTTATTAGGGACTGATTAGTGCCTAATCATTCAAATCCTTCATCTGTGAGAAACCACTAGGGATATAAATCCAAGCAGATTAGAATCAGTTGAAATATTAGCTTGAATACAACAGCATAAAGCCTCTAAACATCAATCTGCTAAACAGGCTTTATATACCAGGGCTGATTGCGAGCTGCCTGCTCCTACGGTGCAGAGAATGAAGCCTAAGACAATCATGTTTCTGATTTCACACAAGTTTTAGGCTTGTGTAATTCCAATGGCTGATCCAGAGTACACAGGCAAAATAATTGCTGTTTGAAAAAGAAGAGAAAATTACATCTCCTCCCTTTAAACATTCTTGTTTCTTCATCTCACTCCTTACAGTTGATACCAGATATTTGATAGTAGTTTTGGGAGATTTCCTTCATCAGCTGAATTCAAAGTTGCAAATGGATCCAATCTCAATTTGCCTTTTAAGATACCACAGGACTGCATCCAGTGGACCGCTGTCCCACCAACAGAGCTCTCCACCCTGAGCTGTTTGCCCATGCCCTTTGCTGTGCACTTCAGCTCAGGGAGGAGCACATTTCAACACATGACATAACCGATCACCATTTATTTACAGAATTTAGGTCACAATTAAAGGAAAAAAATTCTCAGTTCTGAGTCAGCTAAGCCCCATTCTGGCCCAGGAGAAACTCCTTCTGTACACCCAAGAGGCACACAACGTACCAGATCTGTCAGAGAGGCTGGAGACCTGCTCCCTGCATCAGCCATCCCAACTACTGTTCAGCTGCAGCTTTCTTCTCTCTCTCCAGGTAGAATCACTTTATTCTCTGGCTTGGTACCAAATTGCAGTTTTGGGTGTATTAATCATTAATCACCACTGAGTTTCTGGCTGAGGTTCTGAGCAGGCAGGTTTTTTTCCTCTGGGAAACAAGGCTCTGTCTAGTGTCTTGGGACCAACCAGCTTCTTCCAAGAAAAGTCACTTTAAACTGGGAGTATTCCAGAGGAAAATGTAGATTAAACACTAGGAATGATGTTAAACTTGATGTTTGTTTACTTTGCCCTAGCTGTGGTAGGCTTCATCTTGCACCCTCACACACTTTCCAATGGGTAATTGGACTAGATGATTGTTGTTAGGTCCCTTCCAACTGAACCATTGTGTCCTATTCTATTCTATTCTAGTTTCCTTCCGTACCCACTTTGCCCCCCAAAATTAAGAAACTAAGTTGCTGTGAAAGACTGGAGTGAGTCTTAGACCAGCGGATGGCCAAAGCTATTAACTGACCTCCTTCGCCACCACCCAAACAGCCTGACCTGGCAAGCCATGTACCACTTATCTGTTCACCACAACAAATAAACCCCATACATCAGTATAAACCCATGTCCCTCTGTTGACCTCTAGCACCCTTGCCATTCTTGCACACTTGCCGATGGACTGCACATGGCCACACCTGGGGTTTTGCTGTCACCTACCAGCACCATGTCTGTCAACCAGACACGTTCTAGGGCACAGAGACGAGACTGGCAGTGAGAGACATTTCCTTAGGATGGGGACCATTCTAGATCCATGTTTGTAGCTTTCCCTAAACCATGGCCTCGATTTTGGTACAATGTTTAAGACACTCCTACAAACAAACAAAATGGAGGGCAAAAGTAAGAGCAGAGGGGAAAAAACCTATTTCTTCCTGTTCTACTGATGACTTTATAAATAATACTAGTAACAAGCAATGTGACTGGGGCTTTTTAAGGAAGGCATGATCCTGAAGGGCTCAGGTTCGGCAGGGCAGCCGCAAGGAGCAGAGCTGCAGGATTTCTGCTAGAGCCCTTTCCTTCTGAAGCTGCTAAGAGCAATTCTTCAGCATGAGGAGTAATAAACCAGTCCTGCATACGCTCTGCGAAAATTGTAAAAAGAGACAGTCTTGGTTTGAATTTCTGTTGCTCCTTAGCTGTGTATGTCCCCACGCTTACGATTGCACATGATAGAAAGGCAAAGCAGGGAGTTCGTAAGCTTAATAACCACTTGACTTTCACAAATACTTTCTGCTACAAGATGCTGAACAATTCAAAAATGTTCCAGTATTTATATTGCATCCCAGATTAAATAACTGTTGTCATTTTCTGCCTTCATTGTTTTAATAGTCAATTCAATTGAAAACAGGCCCATTAAAAGTATTCATTTGTAAAATATTGCACTATAGCTATTTTTTTTTATTTAGCAGTTCTGAAAACACCTACCAAGTGATTGCCATTTAAAACCCACTTAAAGGCCAATTTACACAACATTTGTGCTTGTGTAAATAAGGTTTGCTGTTATGCTAATGTGCAATTGCACCACTTGTGCTGTTTTGAAGGATAATTCACAATTTTAAATTGTACTGTATGACAGAAGAATTCAAGGATGTTTTAATCACAGCTTTCGTTAGCATTAATCAGATGTAAGAGCACATACTGTTTCGTCTGCTGGTGGGAAGCAGGCAGTGCAGAGACAAATGACTGAAAGGAGATTTACAGGTTTTCTACCCCTGATTTCCAGTTAAACCCTGGGTATTTAGTTAATACTCTCAACTGGAAATCTCATGATAGAGAAAATACACAAGGAGATCCATAAAAATGTTTGAAAAAAAAACCAAAAAACAAAAAAAAATCCCAAAACAACCACCAAACAAAAAACCTGAAAAACAACCTCTACAAATTTGCTAACAATAGTGTTTTTATTTTAAATAACTATAATTTTTCCTCCGGGCATTGCTGCAGATTATGCATTTTCCTTCATGATTTTTTAATGAAGGACTAATTTACCTATTGTCCAAGTGCATTATAGACTGTAAGTATGATTATTTAATTCAGCACAAAATCCACCATGTCAAGATTAATTCATATTTATTAAATGTTTATAAATTAGGTAACTAAATCTTCATGGATGAATGCCAACTTGTACTAAGACTTATTTCTTTTCTTCATAGAAATTTCTGTAAGTGCTTATGACCATACTGAGGAAATATAAAGAACTGATAGTAACAATATATTTACAAATCATCTGCTGAGACTATATAAACTCTATAAAGCAGGATTTTTTTTTATTATAGGTTTGTATAGTGGCTAGCAAAATAGGATCCTCGTGCATGACAGCAGCATATGGGCTGCTGCAATACAAATAAATACTAATAATGTGTATACATTAGAGTACAATTATGTAAAGGTTGGAATAAATATAGTAGTAATGTTCCTCTGCTCCCACTCATTCAAGAGCCAATCTACATACCGTTTCCTCTGCAGAAACCCTTTCAAATTGTGTTAACCCAACCACTGGATCAGGCTGAATTTAAAAATGTCCTTTAAGGGCTTCTGTGGTCCCATCAGACCCTGTTCGAAGACTCCTATGAGCCCAGCAAGCTTTTATTTACATTTGTATTTCATTCCCTGGCACAACACCCTATAATCCCTGAGTATTTAACCATTTAAATGTAATGCAGGTATAAGGGACAAACACTTTAAAAGCATTTGATGGGCTTTTTTATTCTAGCTATCCCTCCTCCAAAAATCCTTCACTAATCCCTCCTCTTTATTTTGTTGCTGCTGCTTGCTTTTGCCGTTGCTGATCTGATCCCACTAGCTCTTCTCAAATTGTCCCCATTGCTCCAGACAGGACCCCAGACACGGACATTCACACCAGCGGTCAGGCTTTCAGGAGCATATCCCTGACCTCTTTGGGGCTCAAAAGGTGTTGATCTATGTGGCTTTAAAGCACTCAGTGCACCATTTGTGCTGTGATGATTAAACCCTCCAGGATGCTCTACTATCAAATATCTATCTCCTTGCCAACATCTGTCTCTACCTTGTAGCCACCAGCAAGGTGTAGAAGCAGCACATCCTGCTACAACAATATTTTTCCCATCTAACACAGTGCAGGGTCCATACATAGTGCACTAGGTGTCTTTGGAGAGTCATTTCATGAGTAGGAAACAGGCTGGGAGCCACACAAAAAAACCCACCTGCAGTGTAGCACTATGATTTTCAGGACCTGCGCTATCATATGTCTCGTGCATACAATGCTGCAACTTAAGCTAACATGGGGATCAGGCAAGCTGACTTTTATTGCTGATAAATTGAGGCTCAAGAACACGTTGCAGCGCAATGGATGGAGCAGAGCTGGTCATCTGTCAGCCAAGATCTCAGCTCAGACTTTATTAATATTCATGATTGATAAGGCTTCCTTGGATGTATGTGCCTCTTCAAAACATTTTTTCCTGTATCAACACTTGAAATAGTGATTTTTAGCAGTGTGACTATAAAATAAATTCCCACGCAAGCCTTCCTTGCAATGATGAGGTGTATGTTCCTTAACATAGATCTTTACCTGTAATAAATTTAATCACCCACCTCTTATGGAAAACCAGGGGGAATGTGGGCATACAATGTCACTGATCTGAAGGGAGGAGGTAGGTTTCGGTGCTGCTAGAAGGCTGTCCTCAGCTCTAAAGAATATCTCCAAGTTTTCCCTGCAATGCTATTTCCATGTTTTCTCTGCTCTTGTTCCCCCTTCAGCTAAGGCATCACACAGAGCTGTCTCCCCACGCATAAAGCTGCAGAAGGCACAAGGTGGTATGGCCAATACAGGCTGTGCACGGAGGATGTGGAGAATCTGTAGGCAGCTACAAGAATCTCCCTTGGAGCTGCAATAACTAAGTCCTCAACCCATTCAGAGCTGTTTGGGTGGCATTCCCATATCCTAAACTTTGCTGTCCCTGAGAAAGGACTGAACCTCACAAGACTGATAAAAAGCTCAGCCAGCCTTCTGAAGCCTCTCAGACCCTACAGGGTTGAAACACTTTAGAAACCACCCCTCACAATATATTAAACTATTTCTGTCAATGCTTCTGCAGCTCATCTGATAGATACTAATGGCTTCAACCAACAGTCCTATTTAGCATGATTATTGTTTTCATTTTTTAAAATGCACTCCATGCTCAGTTAGTGCTAGACACACCTTCATTACTCCTATCTGTTTGGAGAATCGCAGCCTCCAGACTGACATATGAGACATCTCAGGATGGCTGAAAAGCAGTTCATTACGTGAATACATCACATATCCTGTAACATCAATTGCAGTAACAATTCTTAATGCAGCTAATAAGATGTTAAAAGTCTCTACTGTTTTTTTGGTTATCTGACTTGTTTAAGATACCAAGCTGGGTTTTCATCACTTCTCAATTGGACGGTTTAGCAGATTTAGTCTTCATTAAAAATATATATATTCTCTAGGTATGCCTTTTTTTCAGAGATTCCTCTACCCTTATAAAGCAAAGTGAAAAGTGCCATGGAATTACTGAGTACAAAATGATCTGCCAGTTGTAGTGAATACAGATTGCAAGGCACTTTCTTGATCATTGAAAGCTGTGGATGTTTATGTTGCAATCCTACAAACAAAGAAAAATCTGGACTACTTTCTTCTTGACATCAAGATCGGTTTAAAGGAGTAGCCATTTGTTACGTCAGGTGTAGGCGACAGAATAAATCTAGCACGAAGAATAACTATTCCAACATCCTAAAGTACTCTTACCCAATAACTTCCCTTCTGGATGGCAAGATCCATGCACTGTCTGTCCATCATTTTCTATAGCTCTCAACACATGGAATTTATGTCAGAGGTGCCAAAGCCCTTCTGTAGAGAGGAACGAATTCTAGTTTAAATGATATCAGATATCAATCTAAAATAACACACCTCTACTCCATGCACAGCAGATTTCCCATACACATCAGGTTTACAAAAAGATTAAAGAGGTCTGCTCACAACATGACTACATGTAGTCAGTAAGAGCTCGGTAGTCTGCAGGATCCTACTCTGACCTAGTCAGTAACTTTGCCTGCACAAACACACCTTCGATGACTGAGCCCAGACCCTGGGATCAGGAAGCAAAGTTGCGTGTCCATACTTTTTCTAACTTTAGCTCATGAAACTCCATCCCAATGGACGTAGCAACCTGCTTCCCTCCCCCTTCCACCTCTGCTTTATGTTGCTCACAAGTCCTTCTTGTGAGATGAGAAATAAAAGTATAAATAATTAAAGATTTTAGAATAGTGGCAATCCATTCAACACCAATTGTGTAAGAATCAAAATGATACTGGACTTTCATATTAACTTACCATGGCTGTGAGACACTGGGTGTCTCATGACCTGAGTCCAGCTGCTTTTTGGACATACAATCCACATAAGGAGGTCTGCTCCTTCTGATCCTCAACATTGGTCCCATATTCCAATGAGGACATAACTCAAGTTTCAGGTGAGCTCAAGTCCTTTGCTCACGGACACAAGCTGCATTCATACAATTTATGGAGATCCCGAGGCAGAATAGGTCACCCACAGAGACAAAACTACTATATACTATTCACTCCACATCTTACTTAACACTGTTTTTCACTCTGGCTTTCTTCCCTTGCCAGCATCTTCCCTCAACACTTCTCTCCTGCCTGGATTTTTGAGCTTGTTTATGTGAGGATGTTATATGGGATTCATTTAATTTCTTCAAGTGAAGTTACCATACCTCCACACATAGTCTTTTGGGGGACAAAAAGGATAGATGCCATCTAGGCTGCAGGAAAGTAACCTTCCTGGGTGAAGCAACCTGTCTTCTCCTAAAGACCTGTGGGGCTCTGCTTCTTCCAGCTACATTTCTGGCAGTGGACTTATTTGCTGTCCGATTTCCCACAGCAGTTTGTCTGGGTACCTTCCTGCTTTCACTTGCCCAGGGTCTGTCTGGACTTTGTTGTCTTCCTGGCAGAATGCCGGGCTATGTGGGATATATTACTTTTTCAGACGTGGAGCTGGTGGCCCCTTCTGGCATCACATCAGGTCAGATGGATCTCCACTGCAGGATACAGCAGATCTGTGTCTTTCTGCATACAACCAGCCTGGAAATGCTATTTTTTGGACATGTACCGGTAAGTTGGATAAGCTAAGTCTACACATTCATTGGGTCTTCTTTTCTGTCTCTATTTCCATTCATGAAGCAGTTTTATGAATCTAATAAATATTTAAATAAGGATTCAAGCCCCACTTAATTTGTGCATTCTTAATCATGTGGTGGGAGAGAAACGATGTGGCTGTAACAGTCCCTCTGTCTATGTCATAGCTATAGGCAAGCTAAATTAATTCCAACTGTATCAAGTGGTGGTATACAGATTGGATGTTCCCCAGTGAAACAGAGATGTGGAGAATTCATAGCTGAGTTTCATCGTACTGGGAAGCCTGTTGATATGTCATGTTGTCCCAGTTAGGCTCCAATCTTGTACCTGAGGTAACTTGGATACCTCATTTTGGGAACACTTGGTCCCCAGAAGTCAATAGGCATTGTCCAGGGACACGCAATAGCACACAGACTGCTCTCTGCTTTGGACAGATCCCAAGAGACAGCAGCTCACCTTCAGGGAGGACTGCTCTTTTTCTCCATCCTGTGACCAAACATAGTCATTTTTCCTGAACATGAGGTTTATGATGTCATTCTGCATTGGGTCAAAAATGGAGAAACCTAACGTTCATGTCTATGGCCTATGTTGAATAGCTTTCTAGTCTCAATTTATTTTGTCCCTACTTTGTTTTCCCTGAGAGCAATCAGCAGAGACGTACCAGTGACCAAAAAAGGCCTGAAGTATCAGATGTAGCAGGACCTGCTGATGGCAGGACTGAGGATGGCACTGGGCAAACTGGGAGCTGCTTTCCTTCTATGTCTGATTGTATCTGTTCTGGCAGCAAATAAGCGACTTCCAGTTTCCAGACTGTCCGTATAACACATTACACAAACATTAAATTCCCTTAAAAAATAAAAATCTCAATGGCTAACTTATAAACTCCTCAATGATAATCGTAATGGAAACATTTATATATCCCCAGAGCTATAATGGGATTGCTGCAGTAATCCTACACTGTTTACGGTGCTGATATTTTAAATAATACATTCTGTATCTTTTACTTTTTTCCTTTTTTCATGGTGCTGTACACACTTTGCATCCTTTCAATGACAAACACTGAGCAAAGTGCACCAATAAATTATTTCCCCTTTGAATCCTTTAACCAAAGAAAAAAAATCTATGTGCACACACAGCAGCTTGAGTCCGGCTAGTTAATCAGTTGCATTATTATTACCACCCACCTCATCCTGTTAAAAAGCCAGATTTTTCTACCATTTGTGCTGCTTTTAATCCATAGGAAGTCAATTTTCCACTCATATATTAGTTTATTTTATATTTTCAAATTGATTCTACTATACATTGATTTCCTGTTGTGTGTATTGTATCCTGAGCTAGGATTATACGTTTAGTAGAAGTGGATATTCCTGCCACATAAAGGTTGCTTCAGCTCTATAGGACCCTTATCTTGAAAAGGGAGAGTCCAATTTTATTGAAACAGCTAAAATCCCACTTAATTGAATTTTTTTTTTTCTAAGATGTACAAGCTTAGAGACTTTTGGTTTCCAATTCAACTTCAGCTTCGCGGTGTTTAAATTTCCAAACCCATAAAGACCTTTATGAAAAAGAACTTACAAATATTGTATTTCTGATATGGTGAATTACTGAAGAAGCTCAAGGTAAGAAGCAGTGAAATATCAATACTTCGTAGAACATCTTTTGATCATGCTGGCTTTTCATGGCCTGTTTAACACATTCCTATGGAAAAAGATCATGTTTGAACCTACATTTTACAATGTTAGAGCCCTGAAATGCTGCAGAGTAGAATTAGGGCTGTGCACTGGAACAGAAAGAAACACGCTACCTGACAACATTTGATGCAAAAAGATGAGGCAACAAGAAATCCTAGTTTTAGGGTGAAATTTTTGGCCCATCTTGTAGCCACAGGAGTTTTGTCCTCCACTTCCAGGGAGTCAAGATTTCACCTCCAAGTACAATGGAAATTTTCCCTGATTAGATTACTGCTTAGATTGCCTCTATTGTTAAATTTTAGAAATTATATCCTTGCTTTTCCTTAGTTATTAAGTGAAAAATATACCTTGGAGGGTTTTTTTTCTTTTGTTTCAAAGAAAAGCTCAGAGGAAGCCACTCACCTCCCAAGTCCGACTGCCCAAGCTCAGTTCAGTACTGTTATTTGGCCCGCCCCAGCCATGGCCGTGTTTTGCATCTCAGAGGATGCCACACTTATTCCATCGCAAACACGCAGACCCAGATTCTATAAGTCGGTCTGCGAGCGCATTTGCGCCATTGCCCAGACTTCATCCAGGCTGTGCTCCTGAACCAAGGTTCCCAATGCAACGGGTCTGCCGGCGGGGTGAGACCTTTCATCACAATTTCCTCCGACCTGCGCCTGTCTGCAGCTTCTTCCTGTGCAGCGCAGGGCACACCCATCATCCCGTACGCCGATGATAAATACAGCATGAGTAGAGATGTGCTCAGGAGCAAAATACAGTAAGAGAAGTGGTCTGCTGCAGCGCTCCTACCCGCGGGGCGTGCAAGCAGGCAGCTAGGCACAGCGGTGCTCACACAGCACAAGCCTTTGAGGGTGACCGTATAGTTTATATGTTGAACACTGAGGCTGGCTGGGGTCAGAGGGACCTCTGCAGACACAGAACGAAGTAACAACAGTAATATTTGGATTTGAATCAAATTCTTGTTGCAAATCTAGGGTTTTGGTTGAACTATTCACTATTTTTCAGTCATTCTGTGGCAGTGGAGAATTAGACCCCAAACTCGTAGGTCTGTGAAGCCTGGACAGCTGGGACCCCGAGTGACTGAGATGCCATTAAACCTCAGGGTCAGGCTTTCCTTGTGAGTTTGTATCATTCGAAGCCATGCAAAGCCAAGGGAAGCCCTACCGTCCTGAATTCAGCAGCATTTTGCAACCATCTTGCGCCAATGACTATGCACGGCACGCAGCAACAAAGGACGTGGTCCAAGTGACTCGGAGGAGGCTTGTGATGTGATTTCTGGCCTTCAGTTTATAGGTACTTAAGAGACTGCTGTATAAAGCCCAATGTCTGGTAATTACATTAGAGAGGGCTGAATGTGAGGCCCTTAGAGAGGATAAATCTTGCCGCCTGTTGTGCTCGCACGGGGAGAGAGGAGACGCCGAGCACCTTCCCCTCCCCTCGCAGAGCACTGGTAACAGGGCTGGGGCCCCCAAGGAGGTGAAATGATGGTCTGCTGCAGAGGGCGAGAGTATCCCTCTTCCCTGACAAGCAGGTATGGGGTGGTGGATGACCAGTTCCATCTAGAAAAGAGGAAAATTTTGTCAACATTGCTGGGCCAGCAGCAGTGACCTGCTCTGAGGATGGATGGATTAATTATCCTCCTTTTTCTGGCAGCAGCCAGGGAAGTTTCAGCCTCATCATTTCTTAGGAAGAGCTACATTTTTGCACCGAAGGAGCAGTGGTTCACGGATTTTTGGGGAGTTGTCGTCTGTTCCCAGGGTGTTGAGGTGCTTTTTGATGGGGACAGCCAAAGCAAC
>NW_026561282.1:0-55663 GCF_028858705.1 Grus americana | reverse complement strand
GTCGCATGTCGGAGTTTTTGGATGCCTAAAGGAGCCTGCAGCTCCAGGGTTAGTAGGGCTGTGAATGGGGCCATGGTAGAGGTTTCAGGAAAGCACAGCATTGGGGCTGGCAGGTTTCGCCTGGGAGCAGGTCCCGGACATTTGCAGTTTTGAGGCTTGAATCTCGAAAATGGCTAGAGAGCGCTAAGTCGCATGTCGGAGTTTTTGGATGCCTAAAGGAGCCTGCAGCTCCAGGGTTAGTAGGGCTGTGAATGGGGCCATGGTAGAGGTTTCAGGAAAGCAACACCTTTCGGGGCTGGCAGGTTTCGCCTGGGAGCAGGGCCCGGACGTTTGCAGTTTTGAGGCTTGAATCTCGAAAATGGCTAGAGAGCTGCTCTGTCGCATGTCGGAGTTTTTGGATGCCTAAAGGAGCCTGCAGCTCCAGGGTTAGTAGGGCTGTGAATGGGGCCATGGTAGAGGTTTCAGAAAGACACAGCATTGGGAACTGGAACTTTCGCCTGGGGAGGGTCCGGACATTTGCAGTTTTGAGGCTTGAATCTCGAAAATGGCTAGAGAGCTGCTCTGTCGCATGTCGGAGTTTTTGGATGCCTAAAGGAGCCTGCAGCTCCAGGGTTAGTAGGGCTGTGAATGGGGCCATGGTAGAGGTTTCAGGAAAGACACAGCATTGGGTGGGAGGTTTCGCCTGGGAGCAGGTCCGGACATTTGCAGTTTTGAGGCTTGAATCTCGAAAATGGCTAGAGAGCTGCTAAGTCGCATGTCGGAGTTTTTGGATGCCTAAAGGAGCCTGCAGCTCCAGGGTTAGTAGGGCTGTGAATGGGGCCATGGTAGAGGTTTCAGGAAAGCACACCATTCGGGCTGGCAGGTTTCGCCTGGGAGCAGGGCCCGGACATTTGCAGTTTTGAGGCTTGAATCTCGAAAATGGCTAGAGAGCTGCTAGTCGCATGTCGGAGTTTTTGGATGCCTAAAGGAGCCTGCAGCTCCAGGGTTAGTAGGGCTGTGAATGGGGCCATGGTAGAGGTTTCAGGAAAGCAACACCTTTCGGGGCTGGCAGGTTTCGCCTGGGAGCAGGTCCCGGACATTTGCAGTTTTGAGGCTTGAATCTCGAAAATGGCTAGAGAGAGCTGCTAAGTCGCATGTCGGAGTTTTTGGATGCCTAAAGGAGCCTGCAGCTCCAGGGTTAGTAGGGCTGTGAATGGGGCCATGGTAGAGGTTTCAGCAAAGACACAGCATTGGGAACTGGGAACTTTCGCCTGGAGCAGGTCCCGGACATTTGCAGTTTTGAGGCTTGAATCTCGAAAATGGCTAGAGAGCGCTCTGTCGCATGTCGGAGTTTTTGGATGCCTAAAGGAGCCTGCAGCTCCAGGGTTAGTAGGGCTGTGAATGGGGCCATGGTAGAGGTTTCAGGAAAGCAACACCTTTCGGGGCTGGCAGGTTTCGCCTGGGAGCAGGTCCCGGACATTTGCAGTTTTGAGGCTTGAATCTCGAAAATGGCTAGAGAGCCGCTCTGTCGCATGTCGGAGTTTTTGGATGCCTAAAGGAGCCTGCAGCTTCAGGGTTAGTAGGGCTGTGAATGGGGCCATGGTAGAGGTTTCAGGAAAGACACAGCATTCGGGGCTGGGAGGTTTCGCCTGGGAGCAGGTCCCGGACATTTGCAGTTTTGAGGCTTGAATCTCGAAAATGGCTAGAGAGCTGCTAAGTCGCATGTCGGAGTTTTTGGATGCCTAAAGGAGCCTGCAGCTCCAGGGTTAGTAGGGCTGTGAATGGGGCCAGGGTAGAGGTTTCAGGAAAGCAACACCTTTCGGGGCTGGCAGGTTTCGCCTGGGAGCAGGTCCTGGACATTTGCAGTTTTGAGGCTTGAATCTCGAAAATGGCTAGAGAGCTGCTAAGTCGCATGTCGGAGTTTTTGGATGCCTAAAGGAGCCTGCAGCTCCAGGGTTAGTAGGGCTGTGAATGGGGCCATGGTAGAGGTTTCAGGAAAGCAACAGCATTCGGGGCTGGCAGGTTTCGCCTGGGAGCAGGTCCCGGACGTTTGCAGTTTTGAGGCTTGAATCTCGAAAATGGCTAGAGAGCCGCTCTGTCGCATGTCGGAGTTTTTGGATGCCTAAAGGAGCCTGCAGCTCAGGGTTAGTAGGGCTGTGAATGGGGCCATGGTAGAGGTTTCAGGAAAGCAACAGCATTCGGGGCTGGCAGGTTTCGCCTGGGAGCAGGTCCCGGACATTTGCAGTTTTGAGGCTTGAATCTCGAAAATGGCTAGAGAGCGCTCTGTCGCATGTCGGAGTTTTTGGATGCCTAAAGGAGCCTGCAGCTCCAGGGTTAGTAGGGCTGTGAATGGGGCCATGGTAGAGGTTTCAGGAAAGCAACACCTTTCGGGGCTGGCAGGTTTCGCCTGGGAGCAGGTCCCGGACATTTGCAGTTTTGAGGCTTGAATCTCGAAAATGGCTAGAGAGCTGCTAAGTCGCATGTCGGAGTTTTTGGATGCCTAAAGGAGCCTGCAGCTCCAGGGTTAGTAGGGCTGTGAATGGGGCCATGGTAGAGGTTTCAGGAAAGACACAGCATTGGGAACTGGGAACTTTCGCCTGGGAGCAGGTCCCGGACATTTGCAGTTTTGAGGCTTGAATCTCGAAAATGGCTAGAGAGCTGCTCTGTCGCATGTCGGAGTTTTTGGATGCCTAAAGGAGCCTGCAGCTCCAGGGTTAGTAGGGCTGTGAATGGGGCCATGGTAGAGGTTTCAGGAAAGCAACAGCATTCGGGGCTGGCAGGTTTCGCCTGGGAGCAGGGCCCGGACATTTGCAGTTTTGAGGCTTGAATCTCGGAAAATGGCTAGAGAGCCGCTCTGTCGCATGTCGGAGTTTTTGGATGCCTAAAGGAGCCTGCAGCTCCAGGGTTAGTAGGGCTGTGAATGGGGCCATGGTAGAGGTTTCAGGAAAGCAACACCTTTCGGGGCTGGCAGGTTTCGCCTGGGAGCAGGTCCCGGACATTTGCAGTTTTGAGGCTTGAATCTCGAAAATGGCTAGAGAGCCGCTCTGTCGCATGTCGGAGTTTTTGGATGCCTAAAGGAGCCTGCAGCTCAGGGTTAGTAGGGCTGTGAATGGGGCCATGGTAGAGGTTTCAGGAAAGCAACACCTTTCGGGGCTGGCAGGTTTCGCCTGGGAGCAGTCCCGGACATTTGCAGTTTTGAGGCTTGAATCTCGAAAATGGCTAGAGAGCTGCTAAGTCGCATGTCGGAGTTTTTGGATGCCTAAAGGAGCCTGCAGCTTCAGGGTTAGTAGGGCTGTGAATGGGGCCATGGTAGAGGTTTCAGGAAAGACACAGCATTGGGAACTGGGAACTTTCGCCTGGGAGCAGGTCCCGGACATTTGCAGTTTTGAGGCTTGAATCTCGAAAATGGCTAGAGAGCCTGCTCTGTCGCATGTCGGAGTTTTTGGATGCCTAAAGGAGCCTGCAGCTTCAGGGTTAGTAGGGCTGTGAATGGGGCCATGGTAGAGGTTTCAGAAAGCAACACCTTTCGGGGCTGGCAGGTTTCGCCTGGGAGCAGGTCCCGGACATTTGCAGTTTTGAGGCTTGAATCTCGAAAATGGCTAGAGAGCCGCTCTGTCGCATGTCGGAGTTTTTGGATGCCTAAAGGAGCCTGCAGCTCCAGGGTTAGTAGGGCTGTGAATGGGGCCATGGTAGAGGTTTCAGGAAAGACACAGCATTGGGAACTGGGAACTTTCGCCTGGGAGCAGGTCCCGGACATTTGCAGTTTTGAGGCTTGAATCTCGAAATGGCTAGAGAGCTGCTAAGTCGCATGTCGGAGTTTTTGGATGCCTAAAGGAGCCTGCAGCTCC
Source organism: Grus americana (assembly GCF_028858705.1). Lineage (NCBI taxonomy): Eukaryota > Metazoa > Chordata > Aves > Gruiformes > Gruidae > Grus > Grus americana. The sequence goes on along the minus strand of NW_026561282.1, from coordinate 51,836 downwards.
AGGGTTAGTAGGGCTGTGAATGGGGCCATGGTAGAGGTTTCAGGAAAGAATAACCATTCGGGGCTGGGAGGTTTCGCCTGGGAGCAGGTCCCGGACATTTGCAGTTTTGAGGCTTGAATCTCGAAAATGGCTAGAGAGCTGCTCTGTCGCATGTCGGAGTTTTTGGATGCCTAAAGGAGCCTGCAGCTTCAGGGTTAGTAGGGCTGTGAATGGGGCCATGGTAGAGGTTTCAGGAAAGACACAGCATTGGGAACTGGGAGGTTTCGCCTGGGAGCAGGTCCCGGACATTTGCAGTTTTGAGGCTTGAATCTCGAAAATGGCTAGAGAGCTGCTAAGTCGCATGTCGGAGTTTTTGGATGCCTAAAGGAGCCTGCAGCTCCAGGGTTAGTAGGGCTGTGAATGGGGCCATGGTAGAGGTTTCAGGAAAGACACAGCATTCGGGGCTGGAGGTTTCGCCTGGGAGCAGGTCCGGACATTTGCAGTTTTGAGGCTTGAATCTCGAAAATGGCTAGAGAGCCGCTCTGTCGCATGTCGGAGTTTTTGGATGCCTAAAGGAGCCTGCAGCTCAGGGTTAGTAGGGCTGTGAATGGGGCCATGGTAGAGGTTTCAGGAAAGCAACACCTTTCGGGGCTGGCAGGTTTCGCCTGGGAGCAGGTCCCGGACTTTGCAGTTTTGAGGCTTGAATCTCGAAAATGGCTAGAGAGCCGCTCTGTCGCATGTCGGAGTTTTTGGATGCCTAAAGGAGCCTGCAGCTCCAGGGTTAGTAGGGCTGTGAATGGGGCCATGGTAGAGGTTTCAGGAAAGCAACACCTTTCGGGGCTGGCAGGTTTCGCCTGGGAGCAGGGCCCAGACATTTGCAGTTTTGAGGCTTGAATCTCGGAAATGGCTAGAGAGCTGCTAAGTCGCATGTCGGAGTTTTTGGATGCCTAAAGGAGCCTGCAGCTTCAGGGTTAGTAGGGCTGTGAATGGGGCCATGGTAGAGGTTTCAGGAAAGCAACACCTTTCGGGGCTGGCAGGTTTCGCCTGGGAGCAGGTCCGGACATTTGCAGTTTTGAGGCTTGAATCTCGAAAATGGCTAGAGAGCCGCTCTGTCGCATGTCGGAGTTTTTGGATGCCTAAAGGAGCCTGCAGCTCCAGGGTTAGTAGGGCTGTGAATGGGGCCATGGTAGAGGTTTCAGGAAAGCAACACCATTGGGGCTGGCAGGTTTCGCCTGGAGCAGGTCCCGGACATTTGCAGTTTTGAGGCTTGAATCTCGAAAATGGCTAGAGAGCCGCTCTGTCGCATGTCGGAGTTTTTGGATGCCTAAAGGAGCCTGCAGCTTCAGGGTTAGTAGGGCTGTGAATGGGGCCATGGTAGAGGTTTCAGGAAAGACACAGCATTGGGCTGGGAACTTTCGCCTGGGAGCAGGTCCGGACATTTGCAGTTTTGAGGCTTGAATCTCGAAAATGGCTAGAGAGCTGCTAAGTCGCATGTCGGAGTTTTTGGATGCCTAAAGGAGCCTGCAGCTCCAGGGTTAGTAGGGCTGTGAATGGGGCCATGGTAGAGGTTTCAGGAAAGCAACAGCATTCGGGGCTGGCAGGTTTCGCCTGGGAGCAGGGCACGGACGTTTTTCAATTATGAGGCTTGAATCTCGGAAAATGGCTAGAGAGCGGCTCTGTCGCATGTCGGAGTTTTTGGATGCCTAAAGGAGCCTGCAGCTCCAGGGTTAGTAGGGCTGTGAATGGGGCCATGGTAGAGGTTTCAGGAAAGCAACACCTTTCGGGGCTGGCAGGTTTCGCCTGGGAGCAGGTCCCGGACTTTTGCAGTTTTGAGGCTTGAATCTCGAAAATGGCTAGAGAGCCGCTCTGTCGCATGTCGGAGTTTTTGGATGCCTAAAGGAGCCTGCAGCTCAGGGTTAGTAGGGCTGTGAATGGGGCCATGGTAGAGGTTTCAGGAAAGCAACACCTTTCGGGGCTGGCAGGTTTCGCCTGGGAGCAGGTCCCGGACATTTGCAGTTTTGAGGCTTGAATCTCGAAAATGGCTAGAGAGCTGCTAAGTCGCATGTCGGAGTTTTTGGATGCCTAAAGGAGCCTGCAGCTTCAGGGTTAGTAGGGCTGTGAATGGGGCCATGGTAGAGGTTTCAGGAAAGACACAGCATTGGGAACTGGGAACTTTCGCCTGGGAGCAGGTCCCGGACATTTGCAGTTTTGAGGCTTGAATCTCGAAAATGGCTAGAGAGCCGCTCTGTCGCATGTCGGAGTTTTTGGATGCCTAAAGGAGCCTGCAGCTTCAGGGTTAGTAGGGCTGTGAATGGGGCCATGGTAGAGGTTTCAGGAAAGCAACACCTTTCGGGGCTGGCAGGTTTCGCCTGGGAGCAGGTCCCGGACATTTGCAGTTTTGAGGCTTGAATCTCGAAAATGGCTAGAGAGCCGCTCTGTCGCATGTCGGAGTTTTTGGATGCCTAAAGGAGCCTGCAGCTCCAGGGTTAGTAGGGCTGTGAATGGGGCCATGGTAGAGGTTTCAGGAAAGACACAGCATTGGGAACTGGGAACTTTCGCCTGGGAGCAGGTCCCGGACATTTGCAGTTTTGAGGCTTGAATCTCGAAAATGGCTAGAGAGCCGCTAAGTCGCATGTCGGAGTTTTTGGATGCCTAAAGGAGCCTGCAGCTCCAGGGTTAGTAGGGCTGTGAATGGGGCCATGGTAGAGGTTTCAGCAAAGACACAGCATTGGGAACTGGGAACTTTCGCCTGCGAGCAGGTCCCGGACATTTGCAGTTTTGAGGCTTGAATCTCGAAAATGGCTAGAGAGCTGCTAAGTCGCATGTCGGAGTTTTTGGATGCCTAAAGGAGCCTGCAGCTTCAGGGTTAGTAGGGCTGTGAATGGGGCCATGGTAGAGGTTTCAGGAAAGACACAGCATTTGGGAACTGGGAACTTTCGCCTGGGAGCAGGTCCCGGACATTTGCAGTTTTGAGGCTTGAATCTCGAAAATGGCTAGAGAGCTGCTAAGTCGCATGTCGGAGTTTTTGGATGCCTAAAGGAGCCTGCAGCTCCAGGGTTAGTAGGGCTGTGAATGGGGCCATGGTAGAGGTTTCAGGAAAGACACAGCATTGGGAACTGGCAGGTTTCGCCTGGGAGCAGGTCCCGGACATTTGCAGTTTTGAGGCTTGAATCTCGAAAATGGCTAGAGAGCGCTCTGTCGCATGTCGGAGTTTTTGGATGCCTAAAGGAGCCTGCAGCTCAGGGTTAGTAGGGCTGTGAATGGGGCCATGGTAGAGGTTTCAGGAAAGCAACACCTTTCGGGGCTGGCAGGTTTCGCCTGGGAGCAGGTCCCGGACATTTGCAGTTTTGAGGCTTGAATCTCGAAAATGGCTAGAGAGCCGCTCTGTCGCATGTCGGAGTTTTTGGATGCCTAAAGGAGCCTGCAGCTCCAGGGTTAGTAGGGCTGTGAATGGGGCCATGGTAGAGGTTTCAGGAAAGCACACCTTTGGGGCTGGCAGTTTCGCCTGGGAGCAGGGCCGGACATTTGCAGTTTTGAGGCTTGAATCTCGAAAATGGCTAGAGAGCGCTCTGTCGCATGTCGGAGTTTTTGGATGCCTAAAGGAGCCTGCAGCTCAGGGTTAGTAGGGCTGTGAATGGGGCCATGGTAGAGGTTTCAGGAAAGCAACACCTTTCGGGGCTGGCAGGTTTCGCCTGGGAGCAGGGCCCGGACATTTGCAGTTTTGAGGCTTGAATCTCGAAAATGGCTAGAGAGCCGCTAAGTCGCATGTCGGAGTTTTTGGATGCCTAAAGGAGCCTGCAGCTCCAGGGTTAGTAGGGCTGTGAATGGGGCCATGGTAGAGGTTTCAGGAAAGCAACAGCTTTCGGGGCTGGCAGGTTTCGCCTGGGAGCAGGTCCCGGACATTTGCAGTTTTGAGGCTTGAATCTCGAAAATGGCTAGAGAGCTGCTAAGTCGCATGTCGGAGTTTTTGGATGCCTAAAGGAGCCTGCAGCTCCAGGGTTAGTAGGGCTGTGAATGGGGCCATGGTAGAGGTTTCAGGAAAGACACAGCATTGGGAACTGGGAACTTTCGCCTGGGAGCAGGCCCGGACATTTGCAGTTTTGAGGCTTGAATCTCGAAAATGGCTAGAGAGCTGCTCAGTCGCATGTCGGAGTTTTTGGATGCCTAAAGGAGCCTGCAGCTCCAGGGTTAGTAGGGCTGTGAATGGGGCCATGGTAGAGGTTTCAGGAAAGCAACAGCATTGGGGGCTGGCAGGTTTCGCCTGGGAGCAGGTCCCGGACATTTGCAGTTTTGAGGCTTGAATCTCGAAAATGGCTAGAGAGCCGCTCTGTCGCATGTCGGAGTTTTTGGATGCCTAAAGGAGCCTGCAGCTTCAGGGTTAGTAGGGCTGTGAATGGGGCCATGGTAGAGGTTTCAGGAAAGACACAGCTTTGGGAACTGGGAACTTTCGCCTGGGAGCAGGTCCGGACATTTGCAGTTTTGAGGCTTGAATCTCGAAAATGGCTAGAGAGCTGCTAAGTCGCATGTCGGAGTTTTTGGATGCCTAAAGGAGCCTGCAGCTTCAGGGTTAGTAGGGCTGTGAATGGGGCCATGGTAGAGGTTTCAACAATGACACAGCATTGGAACTGGGAACTTTCGCCTGGGAGCAGGTCCTGGACATTTGCAGTTTTGAGGCTTGAATCTCGAAAATGGCTAGAGAGCTGCTAAGTCGCATGTCGGAGTTTTTGGATGCCTAAAGGAGCCTGCAGCTCCAGGGTTAGTAGGGCTGTGAATGGGGCCATGGTAGAGGTTTCAGGAAAGCAACACCTTTCGGGGCTGGCAGGTTTCGCCTGGGAGCAGGTCCCGGACATTTGCAGTTTTGAGGCTTGAATCTCGAAAATGGCTAGAGAGCTGCTAAGTCGCATGTCGGAGTTTTTGGATGCCTAAAGGAGCCTGCAGCTCCAGGGTTAGTAGGGCTGTGAATGGGGCCATGGTAGAGGTTTCAGGAAAGCAACAGCATTCGGGGCTGACAGGTTTCGCCTGGGAGCAGGGCACGGACGTTTTTCAATTATGACGGCCGAAGGCGGGCGACGGACAGAGAGCCACTCTGTCGCATGTCGGAGTTTTTGGATGCCTAAAGGAGCCTGCAGCTCCAGGGTTAGTAGGGCTGTGAATGGGGCCATGGTAGAGGTTTCAGGAAAGCAACACCTTTCGGGGCTGGCAGGTTTCGCCTGGGAGCAGGTCCCGGACATTTGCAGTTTTGAGGCTTGAATCTCGAAAATGGCTAGAGAGCCGCTCTGTCGCATGTCGGAGTTTTTGGATGCCTAAAGGAGCCTGCAGCTTCAGGGTTAGTAGGGCTGTGAATGGGGCCATGGTAGAGGTTTCAGGAAAGCAACAGCTTTCGGGGCTGGCAGGTTTCGCCTGGGAGCAGGTCCCGGACATTTGCAGTTTTGAGGCTTGAATCTCGGAAAATGGCTAGAGAGCCGCTGCATCGCATGTCGGAGTTTTTGGATGCCTAAAGGAGCCTGCAGCACCAGGGTTAGGAGGACTGTGAATGGGGCCATGGTAGAGGTTTCAGGAAAGGCACAGCATTCGGGGCTGGCAGGTTTTGCCTGGGAGCAGGGCCTGGACATTTCCAGTTTTGAGGCTTGAATCTCGAAAATGGCTAGAGAGCTCTGTCGCATGTCGGAGTTTTTGGATGCCTAAAGGAGCCTGCAGCTTCAGGGTTAGTAGGGCTGTGAATGGGGCCATGGTAGAGGTTTCAGCAAAGACACAGCATTGGGAACTGGAACTTTCGCCTGGGAGCAGGTCCCGGACATTTGCAGTTTTGAGGCTTGAATCTCGAAAATGGCTAGAGAGCCGCTCTGTCGCATGTCGGAGTTTTTGGATGCCTAAAGGAGCCTGCAGCTCCAGGGTTAGTAGGGCTGTGAATGGGGCCATGGTAGAGGTTTCAGGAAAGCACACAGCATTCGGGGCTGGGGTTTCGCCTGGGAGCAGGTCCCGGACATTTGCAGTTTTGAGGCTTGAATCTCGAAAATGGCTAGAGAGCCGCTCTGTCGCATGTCGGAGTTTTTGGATGCCTAAAGGAGCCTGCAGCTCCAGGGTTAGTAGGGCTGTGAATGGGGCCATGGTAGAGGTTTCAGGAAAAGAAACAGCATTCGGGCTGGCAGGTTTCGCCTGGGAGCAGGTCCCGGACATTTGCAGTTTTGAGGCTTGAATCTCGAAAATGGCTAGAGAGCCGCTCTGTCGCATGTCGGAGTTTTTGGATGCCTAAAGGAGCCTGCAGCTCCAGGGTTAGTAGGGCTGTGAATGGGGCCATGGTAGAGGTTTCAGGAAAGCAACACCTTTCGGGGCTGGCAGGTTTCGCCTGGGAGCAGGTCCCGGACATTTGCAGTTTTGAGGCTTGAATCTCGAAAATGGCTAGAGAGCCGCTCTGTCGCATGTCGGAGTTTTTGGATGCCTAAAGGAGCCTGCAGCTCCAGGGTTAGTAGGGCTGTGAATGGGGCCATGGTAGAGGTTTCAGGAAAGACACAGCATTCGGGGCTGGCAACTTTCGCCTGGGAGCAGGTCCCGGACATTTGCAGTTTTGAGGCTTGAATCTCGAAAATGGCTAGAGAGCCGCTCTGTCGCATGTCGGAGTTTTTGGATGCCTAAAGGAGCCTGCAGCTTCAGGGTTAGTAGGGCTGTGAATGGGGCCATGGTAGAGGTTTCAGGAAAGCAACACCTTTCGGGGCTGGCAGGTTTCGCCTGGGAGCAGGACCCGGACATTTGCAGTTTTGAGGCTTGAATCTCGAAAATGGCTAGAGAGCCGCTAAGTCGCATGTCGGAGTTTTTGGATGCCTAAAGGAGCCTGCAGCTTCAGGGTTAGTAGGGCTGTGAATGGGGCCATGGTAGAGGTTTCAGGAAAGACAACAGCATTGGGAACTGGGAACTTTCGCCTGGGAGCAGGTCCGGACATTTGCAGTTTTGAGGCTTGAATCTCGAAAATGGCTAGAGAGCCGCTAAGTCGCATGTCGGAGTTTTTGGATGCCTAAAGGAGCCTGCAGCTCCAGGGTTAGTAGGGCTGTGAATGGGGCCATGGTAGAGGTTTCAGGAAAAGCAACACCTTTCGGGGCTGGCAGGTTTCGCCTGGGAGCAGGTCCCGGACATTTGCAGTTTTGAGGCTTGAATCTCGAAAATGGCTAGAGAGCTGCTAAGTCGCATGTCGGAGTTTTTGGATGCCTAAAGGAGCCTGCAGCTCCAGGGTTAGTAGGGCTGTGAATGGGGCCATGGTAGAGGTTTCAGGAAAGCACAGCATTCGGGCTGGAGGTTTCGCCTGGGAGCAGGGCCCGGACATTTGCAGTTTTGAGGCGAAATCGGGCGAAAATGGTAGTGAGCCGCTCTGTCGCATGTCGGAGTTTTTGGATGCCTAAAGGAGCCTGCAGCTCCAGGGTTAGTAGGGCTGTGAATGGGGCCATGGTAGAGGTTTCAGGAAAGCAACAGCTTTCGGGGCTGGCAGGTTTCGCCTGGGAGCAGGTCCCGGACATTTGCAGTTTTGAGGCTTGAATCTCGAAAATGGCTAGAGAGCCGCTCTGTCGCATGTCGGAGTTTTTGGATGCCTAAAGGAGCCTGCAGCTTCAGGGTTAGTAGGGCTGTGAATGGGGCCATGGTAGAGGTTTCAGGAAAGACACCTTTGGGAACTGGAACTTTCGCCTGGGAGCAGGGCCCGGACGTTTGCAGTTTTGAGGCTTGAATCTCGAAAATGGCTAGAGAGCTGCTCTGTCGCATGTCGGAGTTTTTGGATGCCTAAAGGAGCCTGCAGCTCCAGGGTTAGTAGGGCTGTGAATGGGGCCATGGTAGAGGTTTCAGGAAAGCAACAGCATTCGGGGCTGGCAGGTTTCGCCTGGGAGCAGGGCCCGGACGTTTGCAGTTTTGAGGCTTGAATCTCGGAAATGGCTAGAGAGCCGCTCTGTCGCATGTCGGAGTTTTTGGATGCCTAAAGGAGCCTGCAGCCCCAGGGTTAGTAGGGCTGTGAATGGGGCCATGGTAGAGGTTTCAGGAAAGCAACAGCATTCGGGCTGGCAGGTTTGGCCTGGGAGCAGGGCCTGGACATTTGCAGTTTTGAGGCTTGAATCTCGAAAATGGCTAGAGAGCCGCTCTGTCGCATGTCGGAGTTTTTGGATGCCTAAAGGAGCCTGCAGCTCAGGGTTAGTAGGGCTGTGAATGGGGCCATGGTAGAGGTTTCAGGAAAGCAACACCTTTCGGGGCTGGCAGGTTTCGCCTGGGAGCAGGTCCCGGACATTTGCAGTTTTGAGGCTTGAATCTCGAAAATGGCTAGAGAGCTGCTAAGTCGCATGTCGGAGTTTTTGGATGCCTAAAGGAGCCTGCAGCTCCAGGGTTAGTAGGGCTGTGAATGGGGCCATGGTAGAGGTTTCAGCAAAGACACAGCATTGGGAATGGGAACTTTCGCCTGGGAGCAGGTCCCGGACATTTGCAGTTTGAGGCTTGAATCTCGAAAATGGCTAGAGAGCTGCTAAGTCGCATGTCGGAGTTTTTGGATGCCTAAAGGAGCCTGCAGCTTCAGGGTTAGTAGGGCTGTGAATGGGGCCATGGTAGAGGTTTCAGGAAAGCAACACCTTTCGGGGCTGGCAGGTTTCGCCTGGGAGCAGGTCCCGGACATTTGCAGTTTTGAGGCTTGAATCTCGAAAATGGCTAGAGAGCCGCTCTGTCGCATGTCGGAGTTTTTGGATGCCTAAAGGAGCCTGCAGCTTCAGGGTTAGTAGGGCTGTGAATGGGGCCATGGTAGAGGTTTCAGGAAAGACACAGCATTGGGAACTGGGAGGTTTCGCCTGGGAGCAGGTCCCGGACATTTGCAGTTTTGAGGCTTGAATCTCGAAAATGGCTAGAGAGCTGCTAAGTCGCATGTCGGAGTTTTTGGATGCCTAAAGGAGCCTGCAGCTCCAGGGTTAGTAGGGCTGTGAATGGGGCCATGGTAGAGGTTTCAGGAAAGACACAGCATTCTGGGCTGGGAGGTTTCGCCTGGGAGCAGGGCCCGGACATTTGCAGTTTTGAGGCTTGAATCTCGAAAATGGCTAGAGAGCCGCTCTGTCGCATGTCGGAGTTTTTGGATGCCTAAAGGAGCCTGCAGCTCCAGGGTTAGTAGGGCTGTGAATGGGGCCATGGTAGAGGTTTCAGCAAAGACACAGCATTGGGGGCTGGGAACTTTCGCCTGGGAGCAGGTCCCGGACATTTGCAGTTTTGAGGCTTGAATCTCGAAAATGGCTAGAGAGCTGCTAAGTCGCATGTCGGAGTTTTTGGATGCCTAAAGGAGCCTGCAGCTTCAGGGTTAGTAGGGCTGTGAATGGGGCCATGGTAGAGGTTTCAGGAAAACACCAGCATGGGGACTGGGAACTTTCGCCTGGGAGCAGGTCCCGGACATTTGCAGTTTTGAGGCTTGAATCTCGAAAATGGCTAGAGAGCCGCTCTGTCGCATGTCGGAGTTTTTGGATGCCTAAAGGAGCCTGCAGCTCCAGGGTTAGTAGGGCTGTGAATGGGGCCATGGTAGAGGTTTCAGGAAAGCAACACCTTTCGGGGCTGGCAGGTTTCGCCTGGGAGCAGGGCCCAGTTTGCAGTTTTGAGGCTTGAATCTCGAAAATGGCTAGAGAGCCGCTCTGTCGCATGTCGGAGTTTTTGGATGCCTAAAGGAGCCTGCAGCTCCAGGGTTAGTAGGGCTGTGAATGGGGCCATGGTAGAGGTTTCAGGAAAGCAAACCATTCGGGCTGGCAGGTTTCGCCTGGGAGCAGGGCCCGGACATTTGCAGTTTTGAGGCTTGAATCTCGAAAATGGCTAGAGAGCTGCTAAGTCGCATGTCGGAGTTTTTGGATGCCTAAAGGAGCCTGCAGCTTCAGGGTTAGTAGGGCTGTGAATGGGGCCATGGTAGAGGTTTCAGGAAAGCAACACCTTTGGGGCTGGCAGGTTTCGCCTGGGAGCAGGTCCCGGACATTTGCAGTTTTGAGGCTTGAATCTCGAAAATGGCTAGAGAGCTGCTCTGTCGCATGTCGGAGTTTTTGGATGCCTAAAGGAGCCTGCAGCTTCAGGGTTAGTAGGGCTGTGAATGGGGCCATGGTAGAGGTTTCAGCAAAGACACAGCATTGGGAACTGGGAACTTTCGCCTGGGAGCAGGTCCCGGACATTTGCAGTTTTGAGGCTTGAATCTCGGAAATGGCTAGAGAGCTGCTCTGTCGCATGTCGGAGTTTTTGGATGCCTAAAGGAGCCTGCAGCTTCAGGGTTAGTAGGGCTGTGAATGGGGCCATGGTAGAGGTTTCAGGAAAGACACAGCATTGGGAACTGGGAACTTTCTTCTGCGAGCAAGTTCCGGACATTTGCAGTTTTGAGGCTTGAATCTCGAAAATGGCTAGAGAGCCGCTCTGTCGCATGTCGGAGTTTTTGGATGCCTAAAGGAGCCTGCAGCTCCAGGGTTAGTAGGGCTGTGAATGGGGCCATGGTAGAGGTTTCAGGAAAGCAACACCTTTCGGGGCTGGCAGGTTTCGCCTGGGAGCAGGGCCCAGTCGTTTGCAGTTTTGAGGCTTGAATCTCGAAAATGGCTAGAGAGCTGCTAAGTCGCATGTCGGAGTTTTTGGATGCCTAAAGGAGCCTGCAGCTCCAGGGTTAGTAGGGCTGTGAATGGGGCCATGGTAGAGGTTTCAGGAAAGCAACACCTTTCGGGGCTGGCAGGTTTCGCCTGGGAGCAGGGCCCGGACGTTTGCAGTTTTGAGGCTTGAATCTCGAAAATGGCTAGAGAGCTGCTAAGTCGCATGTCGGAGTTTTTGGATGCCTAAAGGAGCCTGCAGCTCCAGGGTTAGTAGGGCTGTGAATGGGGCCATGGTAGAGGTTTCAGGAAAGCAAAACCTTTCGGGGCTGGCAGGTTTCGCCTGGGAGCAGGTCCCGGACATTTGCAGTTTTGAGGCTTGAATCTCGAAAATGGCTAGAGAGCTGCTAAGTCGCATGTCGGAGTTTTTGGATGCCTAAAGGAGCCTGCAGCTCCAGGGTTAGTAGGGCTGTGAATGGGGCCATGGTAGAGGTTTCAGGAAAGACACAGCATTGGGAACTGGGAACTTTCTTCTGCGAGCAAGTTCCGGACATTTGCAGTTTTGAGGCTTGAATCTCGAAAATGGCTAGAGAGCCGCTCTGTCGCATGTCGGAGTTTTTGGATGCCTAAAGGAGCCTGCAGCTCCAGGGTTAGTAGGGCTGTGAATGGGGCCATGGTAGAGGTTTCAGGGAAAGACACAGCATTGGGGCTGGCAGGTTTCGCCTGGGAGCAGGGCCCGGACATTTGCAGTTTTGAGGCTTGAATCTCGAAAATGGCTAGAGAGCTGCTAAGTCGCATGTCGGAGTTTTTGGATGCCTAAAGGAGCCTGCAGCTTCAGGGTTAGTAGGGCTGTGAATGGGGCCATGGTAGAGGTTTCAGGAAAGCAACAGCATTCGGGGCTGGCAGGTTTCGCCTGGGAGCAGGTCCCGGACATTTGCAGTTTTGAGGCTTGAATCTCGAAAATGGCTAGAGAGCCGCTCTGTCGCATGTCGGAGTTTTTGGATGCCTAAAGGAGCCTGCAGCTCCAGGGTTAGTAGGGCTGTGAATGGGGCCATGGTAGAGGTTTCAGGAAAGAACAGCATTCGGGGCTGGCAGGTTTCGCCTGGGAGCAGTCCGGACATTTGCAGTTTTGAGGCTTGAATCTCGAAAATGGCTAGAGAGCTGCTAAGTCGCATGTCGGAGTTTTTGGATGCCTAAAGGAGCCTGCAGCTTCAGGGTTAGTAGGGCTGTGAATGGGGCCATGGTAGAGGTTTCAACAAAGACACAGCATTGGGAACTGGAACTTTCGCCTGGGAGCAGGTCCCGGACATTTGCAGTTTTGAGGCTTGAATCTCGAAAATGGCTAGAGAGCTGCTCTGTCGCATGTCGGAGTTTTTGGATGCCTAAAGGAGCCTGCAGCTCCAGGGTTAGTAGGGCTGTGAATGGGGCCATGGTAGAGGTTTCAGGAAAGACACAGCATTGGGAACTGGGAACTTTCGCCTGGGAGCAGGTCCCGGACATTTGCAGTTTTGAGGCTTGAATCTCGAAAATGGCTAGAGAGCTGCTAAGTCGCATGTCGGAGTTTTTGGATGCCTAAAGGAGCCTGCAGCTCCAGGGTTAGTAGGGCTGTGAATGGGGCCATGGTAGAGGTTTCAGGAAAGCAACACCTTTCGGGGCTGGCAGGTTTCGCCTGGGAGCAGGTCCCGGACATTTGCAGTTTTGAGGCTTGAATCTCGAAAATGGCTAGAGAGCCGCTCTGTCGCATGTCGGAGTTTTTGGATGCCTAAAGGAGCCTGCAGCTTCAGGGTTAGTAGGGCTGTGAATGGGGCCATGGTAGAGGTTTCAGGAAAGCAACACCTTTCGGGGCTGGAGGTTTCGCCTGGGAGCAGGTCCGGACATTTGCAGTTTTGAGGCTTGAATCTCGAAAATGGCTAGAGAGCTGCTAAGTCGCATGTCGGAGTTTTTGGATGCCTAAAGGAGCCTGCAGCTCAGGGTTAGTAGGGCTGTGAATGGGGCCATGGTAGAGGTTTCAGAAAGACACAGCATTGGGAGATGGCAGGTGTCGCCTGGGAGCAGGTCCCGGACATTTGCAGTTTTGAGGCTTGAATCTCGAAAATGGCTAGAGAGCCGCTCTGTCGCATGTCGGAGTTTTTGGATGCCTAAAGGAGCCTGCAGCTTCAGGGTTAGTAGGGCTGTGAATGGGGCCATGGTAGAGGTTTCAGGAAAGCAACACCTTTCGGGGCTGGCAGGTTTCGCCTGGGAGCAGGTCCGGACATTTGCAGTTTTGAGGCTTGAATCTCGAAAATGGCTAGAGAGCCGCTCTGTCGCATGTCGGAGTTTTTGGATGCCTAAAGGAGCCTGCAGCTCCAGGGTTAGTAGGGCTGTGAATGGGGCCATGGTAGAGGTTTCAGGAAAGCAACACCTTTCGGGGCTGGCAGGTTTCGCCTGGGAGCAGGTCCCGGACATTTGCAGTTTTGAGGCTTGAATCTCGGAAAATGGCTAGAGAGCGCTCTGTCGCATGTCGGAGTTTTTGGATGCCTAAAGGAGCCTGCAGCTCCAGGGTTAGTAGGGCTGTGAATGGGGCCATGGTAGAGGTTTCAGGAAAGCAACAGCTTTTGGGCTGGCAGGTTTCGCCTGGGAGCAGGGTCCCGGACATTTGCAGTTTTGAGGCTTGAATCTCGAAAATGGCTAGAGAGCCGCTAAGTCGCATGTCGGAGTTTTTGGATGCCTAAAGGAGCCTGCAGCTTCAGGGTTAGTAGGGCTGTGAATGGGGCCATGGTAGAGGTTTCAGGAAAGCAACACCTTTCGGGAACTGGCAGGTTTCGCCTGGGAGCAGGGCCCGGACATTTGCAGTTTTGAGGCTTGAATCTCGAAAATGGCTAGAGAGCCGCTCTGTCGCATGTCGGAGTTTTTGGATGCCTAAAGGAGCCTGCAGCTCCAGGGTTAGTAGGGCTGTGAATGGGGCCATGGTAGAGGTTTCAGGAAAGCAACACCTTTCGGGGCTGGCAGGTTTCGCCTGGGAGCAGGTCCCGGACATTTGCAGTTTTGAGGCTTGAATCTCGAAAATGGCTAGAGAGCTGCTAAGTCGCATGTCGGAGTTTTTGGATGCCTAAAGGAGCCTGCAGCTCCAGGGTTAGTAGGGCTGTGAATGGGGCCATGGTAGAGGTTTCAGGAAAGCAACACCTTTCGGGGCTGGCAGGTTTCGCCTGGGAGCAGGGCCCGGACGTTTTTCAATTATGACGGCTGAAGGCGGGCGATGGAAAGAGAGCCACTCTGTCGCATGTCGGAGTTTTTGGATGCCTAAAGGAGCCTGCAGCTCCAGGGTTAGTAGGGCTGTGAATGGGGCCATGGTAGAGGTTTCAGGAAAGCAACAGCATTCGGGGCTGGCAGGTTTCGCCTGGGAGCAGGTCCCGGACATTTGCAGTTTTGAGGCTTGAATCTCGAAAATGGCTAGAGAGCCGCTCTGTCGCATGTCGGAGTTTTTGGATGCCTAAAGGAGCCTGCAGCTCCAGGGTTAGTAGGGCTGTGAATGGGGCCATGGTAGAGGTTTCAGGAAAGCAACACCTTTCGGGGCTGGCAGGTTTCGCCTGGGAGCAGGTCCTGGACATTTGCAGTTTTGAGGCTTGAATCTCGAAAATGGCTAGAGAGCTGCTAAGTCGCATGTCGGAGTTTTTGGATGCCTAAAGGAGCCTGCAGCTCCAGGGTTAGTAGGGCTGTGAATGGGGCCATGGTAGAGGTTTCAGGAAAGACACAGCATTGGGAACTGGGAACTTTCGCCTGGGAGCAGGTCCCGGACATTTGCAGTTTTGAGGCTTGAATCTCGAAAATGGCTAGAGAGCCGCTCTGTCGCATGTCGGAGTTTTTGGATGCCTAAAGGAGCCTGCAGCTTCAGGGTTAGGGGCTGTGAATGGGGCCATGGTAGAGGTTTCAGGAAAGCAACACCTTTGGGGGCTGGCAGGTTTCGCCTGGGAGCAGGTCCCGGACATTTGCAGTTTTGAGGCTTGAATCTCGAAAATGGCTAGAGAGCTGCTAAGTCGCATGTCGGAGTTTTTGGATGCCTAAAGGAGCCTGCAGCTTCAGGGTTAGTAGGGCTGTGAATGGGGCCATGGTAGAGGTTTCAGGAAAGCAACAGCATTCAGGGCTGGCAGGTTTCGCCTGGGAGCAGGGCCCGGACATTTGCAGTTTTGAGGCTTGAATCTCGAAAATGGCTAGAGAGCCGCTCTGTCGCATGTCGGAGTTTTTGGATGCCTAAAGGAGCCTGCAGCTTCAGGGTTAGTAGGGCTGTGAATGGGGCCATGGTAGAGGTTTCAGGAAAGAAACACCATTCGGGGCTGGCAGGTTTCGCCTGGGAGCAGGTCCCGGACATTTGCAGTTTTGAGGCTTGAATCTCGAAAATGGCTAGAGAGCCGCTCTGTCGCATGTCGGAGTTTTTGGATGCCTAAAGGAGCCTGCAGCTCCAGGGTTAGTAGGGCTGTGAATGGGGCCATGGTAGAGGTTTCAGGAAAGCAACACATTCGGGCTGGCAGGTTTCGCCTGGGAGCAGGTCCCGGACATTTGCAGTTTTGAGGCTTGAATCTCGAAAATGGCTAGAGAGCTGCTAAGTCGCATGTCGGAGTTTTTGGATGCCTAAAGGAGCCTGCAGCTTCAGGGTTAGTAGGGCTGTGAATGGGGCCATGGTAGAGGTTTCAGGAAAGACACAGCTTTGGAACTGGCACTTTCGCCTGGGAGCAGGTCCCGGACATTTGCAGTTTTGAGGCTTGAATCTCGAAAATGGCTAGAGAGCTGCTAAGTCGCATGTCGGAGTTTTTGGATGCCTAAAGGAGCCTGCAGCTTCAGGGTTAGTAGGGCTGTGAATGGGGCCATGGTAGAGGTTTCAGCAAAGACACAGCATTGGGAACTGGGAACTTTCGCCTGGGAGCAGGTCCCGGACATTTGCAGTTTTGAGGCTTGAATCTCGAAAATGGCTAGAGAGCTGCTAAGTCGCATGTCGGAGTTTTTGGATGCCTAAAGGAGCCTGCAGCTCAGGGTTAGTAGGGCTGTGAATGGGGCCATGGTAGAGGTTTCAGGAAAGCAACACCTTTCGGGACTGGCAGGTTTCGCCTGGGAGCAGGTCCCGGACATTTGCAGTTTTGAGGCTTGAATCTCGAAAATGGCTAGAGAGCCGCTCTGTCGCATGTCGGAGTTTTTGGATGCCTAAAGGAGCCTGCAGCTCCAGGGTTAGTAGGGCTGTGAATGGGGCCATGGTAGAGGTTTCAGGAAAGCAACACCTTTCGGGGCTGGCAGGTTTCGCCTGGGAGCAGGGCCCGGACATTTGCAGTTTTGAGGCTTGAATCTCGAAAATGGCTAGAGAGCGCTCTGTCGCATGTCGGAGTTTTTGGATGCCTAAAGGAGCCTGCAGCTTCAGGGTTAGTAGGGCTGTGAATGGGGCCATGGTAGAGGTTTCAGGAAAGACACAGCATTGGGAACTGGAACTTTCGCCTGGGAGCAGGTCCCGGACATTTGCAGTTTTGAGGCTTGAATCTCGAAAATGGCTAGAGAGCTGCTAAGTCGCATGTCGGAGTTTTTGGATGCCTAAAGGAGCCTGCAGCTCCAGGGTTAGTAGGGCTGTGAATGGGGCCATGGTAGAGGTTTCAGGAAAGCAACACCTTTCGGGGCTGGCAGGTTTCGCCTGGGAGCAGGTCCCGGACATTTGCAGTTTTGAGGCTTGAATCTCGAAAATGGCTAGAGAGCTGCTAAGTCGCATGTCGGAGTTTTTGGATGCCTAAAGGAGCCTGCAGCTCCAGGGTTAGTAGGGCTGTGAATGGGGCCATGGTAGAGGTTTCAGGAAAGCAACACATTCGGGGCTGGCAGGTTTCGCCTGGGAGCAGGGCCCGGACATTTGCAGTTTTGAGGCTTGAATCTCGGAAATGGCTAGAGAGCTGCTAAGTCGCATGTCGGAGTTTTTGGATGCCTAAAGGAGCCTGCAGCTCCAGGGTTAGTAGGGCTGTGAATGGGGCCATGGTAGAGGTTTCAGGAAAGCAACACCTTTCGGGGCTGGCAGGTTTCGCCTGGGAGCAGGGCCCGGACGTTTGCAGTTTTGAGGCGAATCTGAAAATGGCTAGAGAGCCACTCTGTCGCATGTCGGAGTTTTTGGATGCCTAAAGGAGCCTGCAGCTCCAGGGTTAGTAGGGCTGTGAATGGGGCCATGGTAGAGGTTTCAGGAAAGCAACACCTTTCGGGACTGGCAGGTTTCGCCTGGGAGCAGGTCCGGACATTTGCAGTTTTGAGGCTTGAATCTCGAAAATGGCTAGAGAGCTGCTCTGTCGCATGTCGGAGTTTTTGGATGCCTAAAGGAGCCTGCAGCTTCAGGGTTAGTAGGGCTGTGAATGGGGCCATGGTAGAGGTTTCAGGAAAGACACAGCATTGGGAACTGGGAACTTTCGCCTGGGAGCAGGTCCCGGACATTTGCAGTTTTGAGGCTTGAATCTCGAAAATGGCTAGAGAGCTGCTAAGTCGCATGTCGGAGTTTTTGGATGCCTAAAGGAGCCTGCAGCTTCAGGGTTAGTAGGGCTGTGAATGGGGCCATGGTAGAGGTTTCAGGAAAGCAACACCTTTCGGGGCTGGCAGGTTTCGCCTGGGAGCAGGGCCCGGACATTTGCAGTTTTGAGGCTTGAAGGCGGGCGACGGAAAGAGAGCCGCTCTGTCGCATGTCGGAGTTTTTGGATGCCTAAAGGAGCCTGCAGCTCCAGGGTTAGTAGGGCTGTGAATGGGGCCATGGTAGAGGTTTCAGGAAAGCAACACCTTTCGGGGCTGGCAGGTTTCGCCTGGGAGCAGGTCCCGGACATTTGCAGTTTTGAGGCTTGAATCTCGAAAATGGCTAGAGAGCCGCTCTGTCGCATGTCGGAGTTTTTGGATGCCTAAAGGAGCCTGCAGCTCCAGGGTTAGTAGGGCTGTGAATGGGGCCATGGTAGAGGTTTCAGGAAAGCAACACCTTTCGGGGCTGGCAGTTTTCGCCTGGGAGCAGGTCCCGGACATTTGCAGTTTTGAGGCTTGAATCTCGAAAATGGCTAGAGAGCTGCTAAGTCGCATGTCGGAGTTTTTGGATGCCTAAAGGAGCCTGCAGCTCCAGGGTTAGTAGGGCTGTGAATGGGGCCATGGTAGAGGTTTCAGGAAAGACACAGCATTGGGAACTGGGAACTTTCGCCTGGGAGCAGGTCCCGGACATTTGCAGTTTTGAGGCTTGAATCTCGAAAATGGCTAGAGAGCCGCTCTGTCGCATGTCGGAGTTTTTGGATGCCTAAAGGAGCCTGCAGCTTCAGGGTTAGTAGGGCTGTGAATGGGGCCATGGTAGAGGTTTCAGGAAAGCAACACATTTCGGGGCTGGCAGGTTTCGCCTGGGAGCAGGTCCCGGACATTTGCAGTTTTGAGGCTTGAATCTCGAAAATGGCTAGAGAGCCACTCTGTCGCATGTCGGAGTTTTTGGATGCCTAAAGGAGCCTGCAGCTCCAGGGTTAGTAGGGCTGTGAATGGGGCCATGGTAGAGGTTTCAGGAAAGCAACACCTTTCGGGGCTGGCAGGTTTCGCCTGGGAGCAGGTCCCGGACATTTGCAGTTTTGAGGCTTGAATCTCGAAAATGGCTAGAGAGCCGCTCTGTCGCATGTCGGAGTTTTTGGATGCCTAAAGGAGCCTGCAGCTCCAGGGTTAGTAGGGCTGTGAATGGGGCCATGGTAGAGGTTTCAGGAAAGCAACACCTTTGGGGCTGGCAGGTTTCGCCTGGGAGCAGGTCCCGGACATTTGCAGTTTTGAGGCTTGAATCTCGAAAATGGCTAGAGAGCTGCTAAGTCGCATGTCGGAGTTTTTGGATGCCTAAAGGAGCCTGCAGCTTCAGGGTTAGTAGGGCTGTGAATGGGGCCATGGTAGAGGTTTCAGGAAGACACAGCATTGGGAACTGGGAGGTTTCGCCTGGGAGCAGGGCCCGGACATTTGCAGTTTTGAGGCTTGAATCTCGAAAATGGCTAGAGAGCTGCTCTGTCGCATGTCGGAGTTTTTGGATGCCTAAAGGAGCCTGCAGCTCCAGGGTTAGTAGGGCTGTGAATGGGGCCATGGTAGAGGTTTCAGGAAAGCAACACCTTTCGGGCTGGCAGGTTTCGCCTGGGAGCAGGGCCCGGACATTTGCAGTTTTGAGGCTTGAATCTCGAAATGGCTAGAGAGCCGCTCTGTCGCATGTCGGAGTTTTTGGATGCCTAAAGGAGCCTGCAGCTCAGGGTTAGTAGGGCTGTGAATGGGGCCATGGTAGAGGTTTCAGGAAAGCAACACCTTTCGGGGCTGGCAGGTTTCGCCTGGGAGCAGGTCCCGGACATTTGCAGTTTTGAGGCTTGAATCTCGAAAATGGCTAGAGAGCCGCTCTGTCGCATGTCGGAGTTTTTGGATGCCTAAAGGAGCCTGCAGCTCCAGGGTTAGTAGGGCTGTGAATGGGGCCATGGTAGAGGTTTCAGGAAAGCAACACCTTTCGGGGCTGGCAGGTTTCGCCTGGGAGCAGGGCCCGGACGTTTGCAGTTTTGAGGCTTGAATCTCGAAAATGGCTAGAGAGCCGCTCTGTCGCATGTCGGAGTTTTTGGATGCCTAAAGGAGCCTGCAGCTTCAGGGTTAGTAGGGCTGTGAATGGGGCCATGGTAGAGGTTTCAGGAAAGCAACACCTTTCGGGGCTGGCAGGTTTCGCCTGGGAGCAGGTCCCGGACATTTGCAGTTTTGAGGCTTGAATCTCGAAAATGGCTAGAGAGCCGCTCTGTCGCATGTCGGAGTTTTTGGATGCCTAAAGGAGCCTGCAGCTTCAGGGTTAGTAGGGCTGTGAATGGGGCCATGGTAGAGGTTTCAGGAAAGCAACACCTTTCGGGGCTGGCAGGTTTCGCCTGGGAGCAGGGCCGGACGTTTTGCAGTTTTGAGGCTTGAATCTCGAAAATGGCTAGAGAGCCGCTCTGTCGCATGTCGGAGTTTTTGGATGCCTAAAGGAGCCTGCAGCTCCAGGGTTAGTAGGGCTGTGAATGGGGCCATGGTAGAGGTTTCAGGAAAGCAACACCTTTCGGGGCTGGCAGGTTTCGCCTGGGAGCAGGGCCCGGACGTTTGCAGTTTTGAGGCTTGAATCTCGAAAATGGCTAGAGAGCCGCTCTGTCGCATGTCGGAGTTTTTGGATGCCTAAAGGAGCCTGCAGCTTCAGGGTTAGTAGGGCTGTGAATGGGGCCATGGTAGAGGTTTCAGGAAAGCAACACCTTTCGGGGCTGGCAGGTTTCGCCTGGGAGCAGTCCCGGACATTTGCAGTTTTGAGGCTTGAATCTCGAAAATGGCTAGAGAGCCGCTAAGTCGCATGTCGGAGTTTTTGGATGCCTAAAGGAGCCTGCAGCTTCAGGGTTAGTAGGGCTGTGAATGGGGCCATGGTAGAGGTTTCAGGAAAGCAACACCTTTCGGGGCTGGCAGGTTTCGCCTGGGAGCAGGGCCCGGACGTTTGCAGTTTTGAGGCTTGAATCTCGAAAATGGCTAGAGAGCCGCTCTGTCGCATGTCGGAGTTTTTGGATGCCTAAAGGAGCCTGCAGCTTCAGGGTTAGTAGGGCTGTGAATGGGGCCATGGTAGAGGTTTCAGGAAAGCAACACCTTTCGGGGCTGGCAGGTTTCGCCTGGGAGCAGGTCCCGGACATTTGCAGTTTTGAGGCTTGAATCTCGAAAATGGCTAGAGAGCCGCTCTGTCGCATGTCGGAGTTTTTGGATGCCTAAAGGAGCCTGCAGCTTCAGGGTTAGTAGGGCTGTGAATGGGGCCATGGTAGAGGTTTCAGGAAAGCAACACCTTTCGGGGCTGGCAGGTTTCGCCTGGGAGCAGGGCCCGGACGTTTGCAGTTTTGAGGCTTGAATCTCGAAAATGGCTAGAGAGCCGCTCTGTCGCATGTCGGAGTTTTTGGATGCCTAAAGGAGCCTGCAGCTCCAGGGTTAGTAGGGCTGTGAATGGGGCCATGGTAGAGGTTTCAGGAAAGCAACACCTTTCGGGGCTGGCAGGTTTCGCCTGGGAGCAGGGCCCGGACATTTGCAGTTTTGAGGCTTGAATCTCGAAAATGGCTAGAGAGCCGCTCTGTCGCATGTCGGAGTTTTTGGATGCCTAAAGGAGCCTGCAGCTTCAGGGTTAGTAGGGCTGTGAATGGGGCCATGGTAGAGGTTTCAGGAAAGCAACACCTTTCGGGGCTGGCAGGTTTCGCCTGGGAGCAGGGCCCGGACATTTGCAGTTTTGAGGCTTGAATCTCGAAAATGGCTAGAGAGCCGCTCTGTCGCATGTCGGAGTTTTTGGATGCCTAAAGGAGCCTGCAGCTTCAGGGTTAGTAGGGCTGTGAATGGGGCCATGGTAGAGGTTTCAGGAAAGCAACACCTTTCGGGGCTGGCAGGTTTCGCCTGGGAGCAGGGCCCGGACGTTTGCAGTTTTGAGGCTTGAATCTCGAAAATGGCTAGAGAGCCGCTCTGTCGCATGTCGGAGTTTTTGGATGCCTAAAGGAGCCTGCAGCTTCAGGGTTAGTAGGGCTGTGAATGGGGCCATGGTAGAGGTTTCAGGAAAGCAACACCTTTCGGGGCTGGCAGGTTTCGCCTGGGAGCAGGGCCCGGACGTTTGCAGTTTTGAGGCTTGAATCTCGAAAATGGCTAGAGAGCCGCTAAGTCGCATGTCGGAGTTTTTGGATGCCTAAAGGAGCCTGCAGCTTCAGGGTTAGTAGGGCTGTGAATGGGGCCATGGTAGAGGTTTCAGGAAAGCAACACCTTTCGGGGCTGGCAGGTTTCGCCTGGGAGCAGGGCCCGGACATTTGCAGTTTTGAGGCTTGAATCTCGAAAATGGCTAGAGAGCCGCTCTGTCGCATGTCGGAGTTTTTGGATGCCTAAAGGAGCCTGCAGCTCAGGGTTAGTAGGGCTGTGAATGGGGCCATGGTAGAGGTTTCAGGAAAGCAACACCTTTCGGGGCTGGCAGGTTTCGCCTGGGAGCAGGGCCCGGACGTTTGCAGTTTTGAGGCTTGAATCTCGAAAATGGCTAGAGAGCCGCTCTGTCGCATGTCGGAGTTTTTGGATGCCTAAAGGAGCCTGCAGCTTCAGGGTTAGTAGGGCTGTGAATGGGGCCATGGTAGAGGTTTCAGGAAAGCAACACCTTTGGGGCTGGCAGGTTTCGCCTGGGAGCAGGGCCCGGACATTTGCAGTTTTGAGGCTTGAATCTCGAAAATGGCTAGAGAGCCGCTCTGTCGCATGTCGGAGTTTTTGGATGCCTAAAGGAGCCTGCAGCTTCAGGGTTAGTAGGGCTGTGAATGGGGCCATGGTAGAGGTTTCAGGAAAGCAACACCTTTCGGGGCTGGCAGGTTTCGCCTGGGAGCAGGGCCCGGACGTTTGCAGTTTTGAGGCTTGAATCTCGAAAATGGCTAGAGAGCCGCTCTGTCGCATGTCGGAGTTTTTGGATGCCTAAAGGAGCCTGCAGCTTCAGGGTTAGTAGGGCTGTGAATGGGGCCATGGTAGAGGTTTCAGGAAAGCAACACCTTTCGGGGCTGGCAGGTTTCGCCTGGGAGCAGGGGCCGGACGTTTGCAGTTTTGAGGCTTGAATCTCGAAAATGGCTAGAGAGCCGCTCTGTCGCATGTCGGAGTTTTTGGATGCCTAAAGGAGCCTGCAGCTTCAGGGTTAGTAGGGCTGTGAATGGGGCCATGGTAGAGGTTTCAGGAAAGCAACACCTTTCGGGGCTGGCAGGTTTCGCCTGGGAGCAGGGCCCGGACGTTTGCAGTTTTGAGGCTTGAATCTCGAAAATGGCTAGAGAGCCGCTCTGTCGCATGTCGGAGTTTTTGGATGCCTAAAGGAGCCTGCAGCTTCAGGGTTAGTAGGGCTGTGAATGGGGCCATGGTAGAGGTTTCAGGAAAGCAACACCTTTCGGGGCTGGCAGGTTTCGCCTGGGAGCAGGGCCCGGACGTTTGCAGTTTTGAGGCTTGAATCTCGAAAATGGCTAGAGAGCCGCTCTGTCGCATGTCGGAGTTTTTGGATGCCTAAAGGAGCCTGCAGCTTCAGGGTTAGTAGGGCTGTGAATGGGGCCATGGTAGAGGTTTCAGGAAAGCAACACCTTTCGGGGCTGGCAGGTTTCGCCTGGGAGCAGGGCCCGGACGTTTGCAGTTTTGAGGCTTGAATCTCGAAAATGGCTAGAGAGCGCTCTGTCGCATGTCGGAGTTTTTGGATGCCTAAAGGAGCCTGCAGCTTCAGGGTTAGTAGGGCTGTGAATGGGGCCATGGTAGAGGTTTCAGGAAAGCAACACCTTTCGGGGCTGGCAGGTTTCGCCTGGGAGCAGGGCCCGGACGTTTGCAGTTTTGAGGCTTGAATCTCGAAAATGGCTAGTGAGCCGCTCTGTCGCATGTCGGAGTTTTTGGATGCCTAAAGGAGCCTGCAGCTTCAGGGTTAGTAGGGCTGTGAATGGGGCCATGGTAGAGGTTTCAGGAAAGCAACACCTTTCGGGGCTGGCAGGTTTCGCCTGGGAGCAGGGCCCGGACGTTTGCAGTTTTGAGGCTTGAATCTCGAAAATGGCTAGAGAGCCGCTCTGTCGCATGTCGGAGTTTTTGGATGCCTAAAGGAGCCTGCAGCTTCAGGGTTAGTAGGGCTGTGAATGGGGCCATGGTAGAGGTTTCAGGAAAGCAACACCTTTCGGGGCTGGCAGGTTTCGCCTGGGAGCAGGGCCGGACGTTTGCAGTTTTGAGGCTTGAATCTCGAAAATGGCTAGAGAGCCGCTCTGTCGCATGTCGGAGTTTTTGGATGCCTAAAGGAGCCTGCATCTCCAGGATTAGTAGGGCTGTGAATGGGGCCATGGTAGAGGTTTCAGGAAAGCAACACCTTTCGGGGCTGGCAGGTTTCGCCTGGGAGCAGGGCCCGGACGTTTGCAGTTTTGAGGCTTGAATCTCGAAAATGGCTAGAGAGCCGCTCTATCGCATGTCGGAGTTTTTGGATGCCTAAAGGAGCCTGCAGCTTCAGGGTTAGTAGGGCTGTGAATGGGGCCATGGTAGAGGTTTCAGGAAAGCAACACCTTTCGGGGCTGGCAGGTTTCGCCTGGGAGCAGGGCCCGGACGTTTGCAGTTTTGAGGCTTGAATCTCGAAAATGGCTAGAGAGCCGCTCTGTCGCATGTCGGAGTTTTTGGATGCCTAAAGGAGCCTGCAGCTTCAGGGTTAGTAGGGCTGTGAATGGGGCCATGGTAGAGGTTTCAGGAAAGCAACACCTTTCGGGGCTGGCAGGTTTCGCCTGGGAGCAGGGCCCGGACGTTTGCAGTTTTGAGGCTTGAATCTCGAAAATGGCTAGAGAGCCCTCTGTCGCATGTCGGAGTTTTTGGATGCCTAAAGGAGCCTGCAGCTTCAGGGTTAGTAGGGCTGTGAATGGGGCCATGGTAGAGGTTTCAGGAAAGCAACACCTTTCGGGGCTGGCAGGTTTCGCCTGGGAGCAGGGCCCGGACGTTTGCAGTTTTGAGGCTTGAATCTCGAAAATGGCTAGAGAGCCGCTCTGTCGCATGTCGGAGTTTTTGGATGCCTAAAGGAGCCTGCAGCTTCAGGGTTAGTAGGGCTGTGAATGGGGCCATGGTAGAGGTTTCAGGAAAGCAACACCTTTCGGGGCTGGCAGGTTTCGCCTGGGAGCAGGGCCCGGACGTTTTCAGTTTTGAGGCTTGAATCTCGAAAATGGCTAGAGAGCCGCTCTGTCGCATGTCGGAGTTTTTGGATGCCTAAAGGAGCCTGCAGCTTCAGGGTTAGTAGGGCTGTGAATGGGGCCATGGTAGAGGTTTCAGGAAAGCAACACCTTTCGGGGCTGGCAGGTTTCGCCTGGGAGCAGGGCCCGGACGTTTGCAGTTTTGAGGCTTGAATCTCGAAAATGGCTAGAGAGCCGCTCTGTCGCATGTCGGAGTTTTTGGATGCCTAAAGGAGCCTGCAGCTTCAGGGTTAGTAGGGCTGTGAATGGGGCCATGGTAGAGGTTTCAGGAAAGCAACACCTTTCGGGGCTGGCAGGTTTCGCCTGGGAGCAGGGCCCGGACGTTTGCAGTTTTGAGGCTTGAATCTCGAAAATGGCTAGAGAGCCGCTCTGTCGCATGTCGGAGTTTTTGGATGCCTAAAGGAGCCTGCAGCTTCAGGGTTAGTAGGGCTGTGAATGGGGCCATGGTAGAGGTTTCAGGAAAGCAACACCTTTCGGGGCTGGCAGGTTTCGCCTGGGAGCAGGGCCCGGACGTTTGCAGTTTTGAGGCTTGAATCTCGAAAATGGCTAGAGAGCCGCTCTGTCGCATGTCGGAGTTTTTGGATGCCTAAAGGAGCCTGCAGCTTCAGGGTTAGTAGGGCTGTGAATGGGGCCATGGTAGAGGTTTCAGGAAAGCAACACCTTTCGGGGCTGGCAGGTTTCGCCTGGGAGCAGGGCCCGGACGTTTGCAGTTTTGAGGCTTGAATCTCGAAAATGGCTAGAGAGCCGCTCTGTCGCATGTCGGAGTTTTTGGATGCCTAAAGGAGCCTGCAGCTTCAGGGTTAGTAGGGCTGTGAATGGGGCCATGGTAGAGGTTTCAGGAAAGCAACACCTTTCGGGGCTGGCAGGTTTCGCCTGGGAGCAGGGCCCGGACGTTTGCAGTTTTGAGGCTTGAATCTCGAAAATGGCTAGAGAGCCGCTCTGTCGCATGTCGGAGTTTTTGGATGCCTAAAGGAGCCTGCAGCTTCAGGGTTAGTAGGGCTGTGAATGGGGCCATGGTAGAGGTTTCAGGAAAGCAACACCTTTCGGGGCTGGCAGGTTTCGCCTGGGAGCAGGCCCGGACGTTTGCAGTTTTGAGGCTTGAATCTCGAAAATGGCTAGAGAGCCGCTCTGTCGCATGTCGGAGTTTTTGGATGCCTAAAGGAGCCTGCATCTCCAGGGTTAGTAGGGCTGTGAATGGGGCCATGGTAGAGGTTTCAGGAAAGCAACACCTTTCGGGGCTGGCAGGTTTCGCCTGGGAGCAGGGCCCGGACGTTTGCAGTTTTGAGGCTTGAATCTCGAAAATGGCTAGAGAGCCGCTCTGTCGCATGTCGGAGTTTTTGGATGCCTAAAGGAGCCTGCAGCTTCAGGGTTAGTAGGGCTGTGAATGGGGCCATGGTAGAGGTTTCAGGAAAGCAACACCTTTCGGGGCTGGCAGGTTTCGCCTGGGAGCAGGGCCCGGACGTTTGCAGTTTTGAGGCTTGAATCTCGAAAATGGCTAGAGAGCCGCTCTGTCGCATGTCGGAGTTTTTGGATGCCTAAAGGAGCCTGCAGCTTCAGGGTTAGTAGGGCTGTGAATGGGGCCATGGTAGAGGTTTCAGGAAAGCAACACCTTTCGGGGCTGGCAGGTTTCGCCTGGGAGCAGGGCCCGGACGTTTGCAGTTTTGAGGCTTGAATCTCGAAAATGGCTAGAGAGCCGCTCTGTCGCATGTCGGAGTTTTTGGATGCCTAAAGGAGCCTGCAGCCCCAGGGTTAGTAGGGCTGTGAATGGGGCCATGGTAGAGGTTTCAGGAAAGCAACACCTTTCGGGGCTGGCAGGTTTCGCCTGGGAGCAGGGCCCGGACGTTTGCAGTTTTGAGGCTTGAATCTCGAAAATGGCTAGAGAGCCGCTCTGTCGCATGTTGGAGTTTTTGGATGCCTAAAGGAGCCTGCAGCTTCAGGGTTAGTAGGGCTGTGAATGGGGCCATGGTAGAGGTTTCAGGAAAGCAACACCTTTCGGGGCTGGCAGGTTTCGCCTGGGAGCAGGGCCCGGACGTTTGCAGTTTTGAGGCTTGAATCTCGAAAATGGCTAGAGAGCCGCTCTGTCGCATGTCGGAGTTTTTGGATGCCTAAAGGAGCCTGCATCTCCAGGATTAGTAGGGCTGTGAATGGGGCCATGGTAGAGGTTTCAGGAAAGCAACACCTTTCGGGGCTGGCAGGTTTCGCCTGGGAGCAGGGCCCGGACGTTTGCAGTTTTGAGGCTTGAATCTCGAAAATGGCTAGAGAGCCGCTCTGTCGCATGTCGGAGTTTTTGGATGCCTAAAGGAGCCTGCAGCTTCAGGGTTAGTAGGGCTGTGAATGGGGCCATGGTAGAGGTTTCAGGAAAGCAACACCTTTCGGGGCTGGCAGGTTTCGCCTGGGAGCAGGGCCGGACGTTTGCAGTTTTGAGGCTTGAATCTCGAAAATGGCTAGAGAGCCGCTCTGTCGCATGTCGGAGTTTTTGGATGCCTAAAGGAGCCTGCAGCTTCAGGGTTAGTAGGGCTGTGAATGGGGCCATGGTAGAGGTTTCAGGAAAGCAACACCTTTCGGGGCTGGCAGGTTTCGCCTGGGAGCAGGGCCCGGACGTTTGCAGTTTTGAGGCTTGAATCTCGAAAATGGCTAGAGAGCCGCTCTGTCGCATGTCGGAGTTTTTGGATGCCTAAAGGAGCCTGCAGCTTCAGGGTTAGTAGGGCTGTGAATGGGGCCATGGTAGAGGTTTCAGGAAAGCAACACCTTTCGGGGCTGGCAGGTTTCGCCTGGGAGCAGGGCCGGACGTTTGCAGTTTTGAGGCTTGAATCTCGAAAATGGCTAGTGAGCCGCTCTGTCGCATGTCGGAGTTTTTGGATGCCTAAAGGAGCCTGCAGCTTCAGGGTTAGTAGGGCTGTGAATGGGGCCATGGTAGAGGTTTCAGGAAAGCAACACCTTTCGGGGCTGGCAGGTTTCGCCTGGGAGCAGGGCCCGGACGTTTGCAGTTTTGAGGCTTGAATCTCGAAAATGGCTAGAGAGCCGCTCTGTCGCATGTCGGAGTTTTTGGATGCCTAAAGGAGCCTGCAGCTTCAGGGTTAGTAGGGCTGTGAATGGGGCCATGGTAGAGGTTTCAGGAAAGCAACACCTTTCGGGGCTGGCAGGTTTCGCCTGGGAGCCGGGCCCGGACGTTTGCAGTTTTGAGGCTTGAATCTCGAAAATGGCTAGAGAGCCGCTCTGTCGCATGTCGGAGTTTTTGGATGCCTAAAGGAGCCTGCAGCTTCAGGGTTAGTAGGGCTGTGAATGGGGCCATGGTAGAGGTTTCAGGAAAGCAACACCTTTCGGGGCTGGCAGGTTTCGCCTGGGAGCAGGGCCCGGACGTTTGCAGTTTTGAGGCTTGAATCTCGAAAATGGCTAGTGAGCCGCTCTGTCGCATGTCGGAGTTTTTGGATGCCTAAAGGAGCCTGCAGCTTCAGGGTTAGTAGGGCTGTGAATGGGGCCATGGTAGAGGTTTCAGGAAAGCAACACCTTTCGGGGCTGGCAGGTTTCGCCTGGGAGCAGGGCCCGGACGTTTGCAGTTTTGAGGCTTGAATCTCGAAAATGGCTAGAGAGCCGCTCTGTCGCATGTCGGAGTTTTTGGATGCCTAAAGGAGCCTGCAGCTTCAGGGTTAGTAGGGCTGTGAATGGGGCCATGGTAGAGGTTTCAGGAAAGCAACACCTTTCGGGGCTGGCAGGTTTCGCCTGGGAGCAGGGCCCGGACGTTTGCAGTTTTGAGGCTTGAATCTCGAAAATGGCTAGTGAGCCGCTCTGTCGCATGTCGGAGTTTTTGGATGCCTAAAGGAGCCTGCAGCTTCAGGGTTAGTAGGGCTGTGAATGGGGCCATGGTAGAGGTTTCAGGAAAGCAACACCTTTCGGGGCTGGCAGGTTTCGCCTGGGAGCAGGGCCCGGACGTTTGCAGTTTTGAGGCTTGAATCTCGAAAATGGCTAGAGAGCCGCTCTGTCGCATGTCGGAGTTTTTGGATGCCTAAAGGAGCCTGCAGCTTCAGGGTTAGTAGGGCTGTGAATGGGGCCATGGTAGAGGTTTCAGGAAAGCAACACCTTTCGGGGCTGGCAGGTTTCGCCTGGGAGCAGGGCCGGACGTTTGCAGTTTTGAGGCTTGAATCTCGAAAATGGCTAGAGAGCCGCTCTGTCGCATGTCGGAGTTTTTGGATGCCTAAAGGAGCCTGCAGCTTCAGGGTTAGTAGGGCTGTGAATGGGGCCATGGTAGAGGTTTCAGGAAAGCAACACCTTTCGGGGCTGGCAGGTTTCGCCTGGGAGCAGGGCCCGGACGTTTGCAGTTTTGAGGCTTGAATCTCGAAAATGGCTAGAGAGCCGCTCTGTCGCATGTCGGAGTTTTTGGATGCCTAAAGGAGCCTGCAGCTTCAGGGTTAGTAGGGCTGTGAATGGGGCCATGGTAGAGGTTTCAGGAAAGCAAACCTTTCGGGGCTGGCAGGTTTCGCCTGGGAGCAGGGCCCGGACGTTTGCAGTTTTGAGGCTTGAATCTCGAAAATGGCTAGAGAGCCGCTCTGTCGCATGTCGGAGTTTTTGGATGCCTAAAGGAGCCTGCAGCTTCAGGGTTAGTAGGGCTGTGAATGGGGCCATGGTAGAGGTTTCAGGAAAGCAACACCTTTCGGGGCTGGCAGGTTTCGCCTGGGAGCAGGGCCCGGACGTTTGCAGTTTTGAGGCTTGAATCTCGAAAATGGCTAGAGAGCCGCTCTGTCGCATGTCGGAGTTTTTGGATGCCTAAAGGAGCCTGCAGCTTCAGGGTTAGTAGGGCTGTGAATGGGGCCATGGTAGAGGTTTCAGGAAAGCAACACCTTTCGGGGCTGGCAGGTTTCGCCTGGGAGCAGGGCTGGACGTTTGCAGTTTTGAGGCTTGAATCTCGAAAATGGCTAGAGAGCCGCTCTGTCGCATGTCGGAGTTTTTGGATGCCTAAAGGAGCCTGCAGCTTCAGGGTTAGTAGGGCTGTGAATGGGGCCATGGTAGAGGTTTCAGGAAAGCAACACCTTTCGGGGCTGGCAGGTTTCGCCTGGGAGCAGGGCCCGGACGTTTGCAGTTTTGAGGATTGAATCTCGAAAATGGCTAGAGAGCCGCTCTGTCGCATGTCGGAGTTTTTGGATGCCTAAAGGAGCCTGCAGCTTCAGGGTTAGTAGGGCTGTGAATGGGGCCATGGTAGAGGTTTCAGGAAAGCAACACCTTTCGGGGCTGGCAGGTTTCGCCTGGGAGCAGGGCCCGGACGTTTGCAGTTTTGAGGCTTGAATCTCGAAAATGGCTAGAGAGCCGCTCTGTCGCATGTCGGAGTTTTTGGATGCCTAAAGGAGCCTGCAGCTTCAGGGTTAGTAGGGCTGTGAATGGGGCCATGGTAGAGGTTTCAGGAAAGCAACACCTTTCGGGGCTGGCAGGTTTCGCCTGGGAGCAGGGCCCGGACGTTTGCAGTTTTGAGGCTTGAATCTCGAAAATGGCTAGAGAGCCGCTCTGTCGCATGTCGGAGTTTTTGGATGCCTAAAGGAGCCTGCAGCTTCAGGGTTAGTAGGGCTGTGAATGGGGCCATGGTAGAGGTTTCAGGAAAGCAACACCTTTCGGGGCTGGCAGGTTTCGCCTGGGAGCAGGCCCGGACGTGTGGTTTTCAGTTTTGAGGCTTGAATCTCGAAAATGGCTAGTGAGCCGCTCTGTCGCATGTCGGAGTTTTTGGATGCCTAAAGGAGCCTGCAGCTTCAGGGTTAGTAGGGCTGTGAATGGGGCCATGGTAGAGGTTTCAGGAAAGCAACACCTTTCGGGGCTGGCAGGTTTCGCCTGGGAGCTAGGGCTGGACGTTTGCAGTTTTGAGGCTTGAATCTCGAAAATGGCTAGAGAGCCGCTCTGTCGCATGTCGGAGTTTTTGGATGCCTAAAGGAGCCTGCAGCTTCAGGGTTAGTAGGGCTGTGAATGGGGCCATGGTAGAGGTTTCAGGAAAGCAACACCTTTCGGGGCTGGCAGGTTTCGCCTGGGAGCAGGGCCCGGACGTTTGCAGTTTTGAGGCTTGAATCTCGAAAATGGCTAGAGAGCCGCTCTGTCGCATGTCGGAGTTTTTGGATGCCTAAAGGAGCCTGCAGCTTCAGGGTTAGTAGGGCTGTGAATGGGGCCATGGTAGAGGTTTCAGGAAAGCAACACCTTTCGGGGCTGGCAGGTTTCGCCTGGGAGCAGGGCCCGGACGTTTGCAGTTTTGAGGCTTGAATCTCGAAAATGGCTAGAGAGCCGCTCTGTCGCATGTCGGAGTTTTTGGATGCCTAAAGGAGCCTGCAGCTTCAGGGTTAGTAGGGCTGTGAATGGGGCCATGGTAGAGGTTTCAGGAAAGCAACACCTTTCGGGGCTGGCAGGTTTCGCCTGGGAGCAGGGCCCGGACGTTTGCAGTTTTGAGGCTTGAATCTCGAAAATGGCTAGAGAGCCGCTCTGTCGCATGTCGGAGTTTTTGGATGCCTAAAGGAGCCTGCAGCTTCAGGGTTAGTAGGGCTGTGAATGGGGCCATGGTAGAGGTTTCAGGAAAGCAACACCTTTCGGGGCTGGCAGGTTTCGCCTGGGAGCAGGGCCCGGACGTTTGCAGTTTTGAGGCTTGAATCTCGAAAATGGCTAGAGAGCCGCTCTGTCGCATGTCGGAGTTTTTGGATGCCTAAAGGAGCCTGCAGCTTCAGGGTTAGTAGGGCTGTGAATGGGGCCATGGTAGAGGTTTCAGGAAAGCAACACCTTTCGGGGCTGGCAGGTTTCGCCTGGGAGCGGGCCCGGACGTTTGCAGTTTTGAGGCTTGAATCTCGAAAATGGCTAGAGAGCCGCTCTGTCGCATGTCGGAGTTTTTGGATGCCTAAAGGAGCCTGCAGCTTCAGGGTTAGTAGGGCTGTGAATGGGGCCATGGTAGAGGTTTCAGGAAAGCAACACCTTTCGGGGCTGGCAGGTTTCGCCTGGGAGCAGGGCCCGGACGTTTGCAGTTTTGAGGCTTGAATCTCGAAAATGGCTAGAGAGCCGCTCTGTCGCATGTCGGAGTTTTTGGATGCCTAAAGGAGCCTGCAGCTTCAGGGTTAGTAGGGCTGTGAATGGGGCCATGGTAGAGGTTTCAGGAAAGCAACACCTTTCGGGGCTGGCAGGTTTCGCCTGGGAGCAGGGCCCGGACGTTTGCAGTTTTGAGGCTTGAATCTCGAAAATGGCTAGAGAGCTGCTAAGTCGCATGTCGGAGTTTTTGGATGCCTAAAGGAGCCTGCAGCTTCAGGGTTAGTAGGGCTGTGAATGGGGCCATGGTAGAGGTTTCAGGAAAGCAACACCTTTCGGGGCTGGCAGGTTTCGCCTGGGAGCAGGGCCGGACGTTTGCAGTTTTGAGGCTTGAATCTCGAAAATGGCTAGAGAGCCGCTCTGTCGCATGTCGGAGTTTTTGGATGCCTAAAGGAGCCTGCAGCTTCAGGGTTAGTAGGGCTGTGAATGGGGCCATGGTAGAGGTTTCAGGAAAGCAACACCTTTCGGGGCTGGCAGGTTTCGCCTGGGAGCAGGGCCCGGACGTTTGCAGTTTTGAGGCTTGAATCTCGAAAATGGCTAGTGAGCCGCTCTGTCGCATGTCGGAGTTTTTGGATGCCTAAAGGAGCCTGCAGCTTCAGGGTTAGTAGGGCTGTGAATGGGGCCATGGTAGAGGTTTCAGGAAAGCAACACCTTTCGGGGCTGGCAGGTTTCGCCTGGGAGCAGGGCCCGGACGTTTGCAGTTTTGAGGCTTGAATCTCGAAAATGGCTAGAGAGCTGCTAAGTCGCATGTCGGAGTTTTTGGATGCCTAAAGGAGCCTGCAGCTTCAGGGTTAGTAGGGCTGTGAATGGGGCCATGGTAGAGGTTTCAGGAAAGCAACACCTTTCGGGGCTGGCAGGTTTCGCCTGGGAGCAGGGCCCGGACGTTTGCAGTTTTGAGGCTTGAATCTCGAAAATGGCTAGAGAGCCGCTCTGTCGCATGTCGGAGTTTTTGGATGCCTAAAGGAGCCTGCAGCTTCAGGGTTAGTAGGGCTGTGAATGGGGCCATGGTAGAGGTTTCAGGAAAGCAACACCTTTCGGGGCTGGCAGGTTTCGCCTGGGAGCAGGGCCCGGACGTTTGCAGTTTTGAGGCTTGAATCTCGAAAATGGCTAGAGAGCCGCTCTGTCGCATGTCGGAGTTTTTGGATGCCTAAAGGAGCCTGCAGCTTCAGGGTTAGTAGGGCTGTGAATGGGGCCATGGTAGAGGTTTCAGGAAAGCAACACCTTTCGGGGCTGGCAGGTTTCGCCTGGGAGCAGGGCCCGGACGTTTGCAGTTTTGAGGCTTGAATCTCGAAAATGGCTAGAGAGCCGCTCTGTCGCATGTCGGAGTTTTTGGATGCCTAAAGGAGCCTGCAGCTTCAGGGTTAGTAGGGCTGTGAATGGGGCCATGGTAGAGGTTTCAGGAAAGCAACACCTTTCGGGGCTGGCAGGTTTCGCCTGGGAGCAGGGCCCGGACGTTTGCAGTTTTGAGGCTTGAATCTCGAAAATGGCTAGAGAGCCGCTCTGTCGCATGTCGGAGTTTTTGGATGCCTAAAGGAGCCTGCAGCTTCAGGGTTAGTAGGGCTGTGAATGGGGCCATGGTAGAGGTTTCAGGAAAGCAACACCTTTCGGGGCTGGCAGGTTTCGCCTGGGAGCAGGGCCCGGACGTTTGCAGTTTTGAGGCTTGAATCTCGAAAATGGCTAGAGAGCCGCTCTGTCGCATGTCGGAGTTTTTG
Organism: Grus americana; assembly: GCF_028858705.1. Classification (NCBI taxonomy): domain Eukaryota; kingdom Metazoa; phylum Chordata; class Aves; order Gruiformes; family Gruidae; genus Grus; species Grus americana. The sequence continues at coordinate 18,875 of NW_026561282.1, read as the reverse complement.
GATGCCTAAAGGAGCCTGCAGCTCCAGGGTTAGTAGGGCTGTGAATGGGGCCATGGTAGAGGTTTCAGGAAAGCAACACCTTTCGGGGCTGGCAGGTTTCGCCTGGGAGCAGGGCCCGGACGTTTGCAGTTTTGAGGCTTGAATCTCGAAAATGGCTAGAGAGCCGCTCTGTCGCATGTCGGAGTTTTTGGATGCCTAAAGGAGCCTGCAGCTCCAGGGTTAGTAGGGCTGTGAATGGGGCCATGGTAGAGGTTTCAGGAAAGCAACACCTTTCGGGGCTGGCAGGTTTCGCCTGGGAGCGGGCCCGGACGTTTGCAGTTTTGAGGCTTGAATCTCGAAAATGGCTAGAGAGCCGCTCTGTCGCATGTCGGAGTTTTTGGATGCCTAAAGGAGCCTGCAGCTTCAGGGTTAGTAGGGCTGTGAATGGGGCCATGGTAGAGGTTTCAGGAAAGCAACACCTTTCGGGGCTGGCAGGTTTCGCCTGGGAGCAGGGCCCGGACGTTTGCAGTTTTGAGGCTTGAATCTCGAAAATGGCTAGAGAGCCGCTCTGTCGCATGTCGGAGTTTTTGGATGCCTAAAGGAGCCTGCAGCTTCAGGGTTAGTAGGGCTGTGAATGGGGCCATGGTAGAGGTTTCAGGAAAGCAACACCTTTCGGGGCTGGCAGGTTTCGCCTGGGAGCAGGGCCCGGACGTTTGCAGTTTTGAGGCTTGAATCTCGAAAATGGCTAGAGAGCCGCTCAGTCGCATGTCGGAGTTTTTGGATGCCTAAAGGAGCCTGCAGCTTCAGGGTTAGTAGGGCTGTGAATGGGGCCATGGTAGAGGTTTCAGGAAAGCAACACCTTTCGGGGCTGGCAGGTTTCGCCTGGGAGCAGGGCCCGGACGTTTGCAGTTTTGAGGCTTGAATCTCGAAAATGGCTAGAGAGCCGCTAAGTCGCATGTCGGAGTTTTTGGATGCCTAAAGGAGCCTGCAGCTTCAGGGTTAGTAGGGCTGTGAATGGGGCCATGGTAGAGGTTTCAGGAAAGCAACACCTTTCGGGGCTGGCAGGTTTCGCCTGGGAGCAGGGCCGGACGTTTGCAGTTTTGAGGCTTGAATCTCGAAAATGGCTAGAGAGCCGCTCTGTCGCATGTCGGAGTTTTTGGATGCCTAAAGGAGCCTGCAGCTTCAGGGTTAGTAGGGCTGTGAATGGGGCCATGGTAGAGGTTTCAGGAAAGCAACACCTTTCGGGGCTGGCAGGTTTCGCCTGGGAGCAGGGCCCGGACGTTTGCAGTTTTGAGGCTTGAATCTCGAAAATGGCTAGAGAGCCGCTCTGTCGCATGTCGGAGTTTTTGGATGCCTAAAGGAGCCTGCAGCTTCAGGGTTAGTAGGGCTGTGAATGGGGCCATGGTAGAGGTTTCAGGAAAGCAACACCTTTCGGGGCTGGCAGGTTTCGCCTGGGAGCAGGGCCCGGACGTTTGCAGTTTTGAGGCTTGAATCTCGAAAATGGCTAGAGAGCCGCTCTGTCGCATGTCGGAGGAGTTTTTGGATGCCTAAAGGAGCCTGCAGCTTCAGGGTTAGTAGGGCTGTGAATGGGGCCATGGTAGAGGTTTCAGGAAAGCAACACCTTTCGGGGCTGGCAGGTTTCGCCTGGGAGCAGGGCCCGGACGTTTGCAGTTTTGAGGCTTGAATCTCGAAAATGGCTAGAGAGCCGCTCTGTCGCATGTCGGAGTTTTTGGATGCCTAAAGGAGCCTGCAGCTTCAGGGTTAGTAGGGCTGTGAATGGGGCCATGGTAGAGGTTTCAGGAAAGCAACACCTTTCGGGGCTGGCAGGTTTCGCCTGGGAGCAGGGCCCGGACGTTTGCAGTTTTGAGGCTTGAATCTCGAAAATGGCTAGAGAGCCGCTCTGTCGCATGTCGGAGTTTTTGGATGCCTAAAGGAGCCTGCAGCTTCAGGGTTAGTAGGGCTGTGAATGGGGCCATGGTAGAGGTTTCAGGAAAGCAACACCTTTCGGGGCTGGCAGGTTTCGCCTGGGAGCAGGGCCCGGACGTTTGCAGTTTTGAGGCTTGAATCTCGAAAATGGCTAGAGAGCCGCTCTGTCGCATGTCGGAGTTTTTGGATGCCTAAAGGAGCCTGCAGCTTCAGGGTTAGTAGGGCTGTGAATGGGGCCATGGTAGAGGTTTCAGGAAAGCAACACCTTTCGGGGCTGGCAGGTTTCGATGGGGAGCAGGGCCCGGACGTTTGCAGTTTTGAGGCTTGAATCTCGAAAATGGCTAGTGAGCCGCTCTGTCGCATGTCGGAGTTTTTGGATGCCTAAAGGAGCCTGCAGCTTCAGGGTTAGTAGGGCTGTGAATGGGGCCATGGTAGAGGTTTCAGGAAAGCAACACCTTTCGGGGCTGGCAGGTTTCGCCTGGGAGCAGGGCCCGGACGTTTGCAGTTTTGAGGCTTGAATCTCGAAAATGGCTAGAGAGCCGCTCTGTCGCATGTCGGAGTTTTTGGATGCCTAAAGGAGCCTGCAGCTTCAGGGTTAGTAGGGCTGTGAATGGGGCCATGGTAGAGGTTTCAGGAAAGCAACACCTTTCGGGGCTGGCAGGTTTCGCCTGGGAGCAGGGCCCGGACGTTTGCAGTTTTGAGGCTTGAATCTCGAAAATGGCTAGAGAGCCGCTCTGTCGCATGTCGGAGTTTTTGGATGCCTAAAGGAGCCTGCAGCTTCAGGGTTAGTAGGGCTGTGAATGGGGCCATGGTAGAGGTTTCAGGAAAGCAACACCTTTCGGGGCTGGCAGGTTTCGCCTGGGAGCAGGGCCCGGACGTTTGCAGTTTTGAGGCTTGAATCTCGAAAATGGCTAGAGAGCCGCTCTGTCGCATGTCGGAGTTTTTGGATGCCTAAAGGAGCCTGCAGCTTCAGGGTTAGTAGGGCTGTGAATGGGGCCATGGTAGAGGTTTCAGGAAAGCAACACCTTTCGGGGCTGGCAGGTTTCGCCTGGGAGCAGGGCCGGACGTTTGCAGTTTTGAGGCTTGAATCTCGAAAATGGCTAGAGAGCCGCTCTGTCGCATGTCGGAGTTTTTGGATGCCTAAAGGAGCCTGCAGCTTCAGGGTTAGTAGGGCTGTGATGGGGCCATGGTAGAGGTTTCAGGAAAGCAACACCTTTCGGGGCTGGCAGGTTTCGCCTGGGAGCAGGGCCCGGACGTTTGCAGTTTTGAGGCTTGAATCTCGAAAATGGCTAGAGAGCCGCTCTGTCGCATGTCGGAGTTTTTGGATGCCTAAAGGAGCCTGCAGCTTCAGGGTTAGTAGGGCTGTGAATGGGGCCATGGTAGAGGTTTCAGGAAAGCAACACCTTTCGGGGCTGGCAGGTTTCGCCTGGGAGCAGGGCCCGGACGTTTGCAGTTTTGAGGCTTGAATCTCGAAAATGGCTAGAGAGCCGCTCTGTCGCATGTCGGAGTTTTTGGATGCCTAAAGGAGCCTGCAGCTTCAGGGTTAGTAGGGCTGTGAATGGGGCCATGGTAGAGGTTTCAGGAAAGCAACACCTTTCGGGGCTGGCAGGTTTCGCCTGGGAGCAGGGCCCGGACGTTTGCAGTTTTGAGGCTTGAATCTCGAAAATGGCTAGAGAGCCGCTCTGTCGCATGTCGGAGTTTTTGGATGCCTAAAGGAGCCTGCAGCTTCAGGGTTAGTAGGGCTGTGAATGGGGCCATGGTAGAGGTTTCAGGAAAGCAACACCTTTCGGGGCTGGCAGGTTTCGCCTGGGAGCAGGGCCGGACGTTTGCAGTTTTGAGGCTTGAATCTCGAAAATGGCTAGAGAGCCGCTCTGTCGCATGTCGGAGTTTTTGGATGCCTAAAGGAGCCTGCAGCTTCAGGGTTAGTAGGGCTGTGAATGGGGCCATGGTAGAGGTTTCAGGAAAGCAACACCTTTCGGGGCTGGCAGGTTTCGCCTGGGAGCAGGGCCCGGACGTTTGCAGTTTTGAGGCTTGAATCTCGAAAATGGCTAGAGAGCCGCTCTGTCGCATGTCGGAGTTTTTGGATGCCTAAAGGAGCCTGCAGCTTCAGGGTTAGTAGGGCTGTGAATGGGGCCATGGTAGAGGTTTCAGGAAAGCAACACCTTTCGGGGCTGGCAGGTTTCGCCTGGGAGCAGGGCCCGGACGTTTGCAGTTTTGAGGCTTGAATCTCGAAAATGGCTAGAGAGCCGCTCTGTCGCATGTCGGAGTTTTTGGATGCCTAAAGGAGCCTGCAGCTTCAGGGTTAGTAGGGCTGTGAATGGGGCCATGGTAGAGGTTTCAGGAAAGCAACACCTTTCGGGGCTGGCAGGTTTCGCCTGGGAGCAGGGCCCGGACGTTTGCAGTTTTGAGGCTTGAATCTCGAAAATGGCTAGAGAGCCGCTCTGTCGCATGTCGGAGTTTTTGGATGCCTAAAGGAGCCTGCAGCTCCAGGGTTAGTAGGGCTGTGAATGGGGCCATGGTAGAGGTTTCAGGAAAGCAACACCTTTCGGGGCTGGCAGGTTTCGCCTGGGAGCAGGGCCCGGACGTTTGCAGTTTTGAGGCTTGAATCTCGAAAATGGCTAGAGAGCCGCTCTGTCGCATGTCGGAGTTTTTGGATGCCTAAAGGAGCCTGCAGCTTCAGGGTTAGTAGGGCTGTGAATGGGGCCATGGTAGAGGTTTCAGGAAAGCAACACCTTTCGGGGCTGGCAGGTTTCGCCTGGGAGCAGGGCCGGACGTTTGCAGTTTTGAGGCTTGAATCTCGAAAATGGCTAGAGAGCCGCTCTGTCGCATGTCGGAGTTTTTGGATGCCTAAAGGAGCCTGCAGCTTCAGGGTTAGTAGGGCTGTGAATGGGGCCATGGTAGAGGTTTCAGGAAAGCAACACCTTTCGGGGCTGGCAGGTTTCGCCTGGGAGCAGGGCCGGACGTTTGCAGTTTTGAGGCTTGAATCTCGAAAATGGCTAGAGAGCCGCTCTGTCGCATGTCGGAGTTTTTGGATGCCTAAAGGAGCCTGCAGCTTCAGGGTTAGTAGGGCTGTGAATGGGGCCATGGTAGAGGTTTCAGGAAAGCAACACCTTTCGGGGCTGGCAGGTTTCGCCTGGGAGCAGGGCCCGGACGTTTGCAGTTTTGAGGCTTGAATCTCGAAAATGGCTAGAGAGCCGCTCTGTCGCATGTCGGAGTTTTTGGATGCCTAAAGGAGCCTGCAGCTTCAGGGTTAGTAGGGCTGTGAATGGGGCCATGGTAGAGGTTTCAGGAAAGCAACACCTTTCGGGGCTGGCAGGTTTCGCCTGGGAGCAGGGCCCGGACGTTTGCAGTTTTGAGGCTTGAATCTCGAAAATGGCTAGAGAGCCGCTCTGTCGCATGTCGGAGTTTTTGGATGCCTAAAGGAGCCTGCAGCTTCAGGGTTAGTAGGGCTGTGAATGGGGCCATGGTAGAGGTTTCAGGAAAGCAACACCTTTCGGGGCTGGCAGGTTTCGCCTGGGAGCAGGGCCCGGACGTTTGCAGTTTTGAGGCTTGAATCTCGAAAATGGCTAGAGAGCCGCTCTGTCGCATGTCGGAGTTTTTGGATGCCTAAAGGAGCCTGCAGCTTCAGGGTTAGTAGGGCTGTGAATGGGGCCATGGTAGAGGTTTCAGGAAAGCAACACCTTTCGGGGCTGGCAGGTTTCGCCTGGGAGCAGGGCCCGGACGTTTGCAGTTTTGAGGCTTGAATCTCGAAAATGGCTAGAGAGCCGCTCTGTCGCATGTCGGAGTTTTTGGATGCCTAAAGGAGCCTGCAGCTTCAGGGTTAGTAGGGCTGTGAATGGGGCCATGGTAGAGGTTTCAGGAAAGCAACACCTTTCGGGGCTGGCAGGTTTCGCTGGGAGCAGGGCCCGGACGTTTGCAGTTTTGAGGCTTGAATCTCGAAAATGGCTAGAGAGCCGCTCTGTCGCATGTCGGAGTTTTTGGATGCCTAAAGGAGCCTGCAGCTTCAGGGTTAGTAGGGCTGTGAATGGGGCCATGGTAGAGGTTTCAGGAAAGCAACACCTTTCGGGGCTGGCAGGTTTCGCCTGGGAGCAGGGCCCGGACGTTTGCAGTTTTGAGGCTTGAATCTCGAAAATGGCTAGAGAGCCGCTCTGTCGCATGTCGGAGTTTTTGGATGCCTAAAGGAGCCTGCAGCTTCAGGGTTAGTAGGGCTGTGAATGGGGCCATGGTAGAGGTTTCAGGAAAGCAACACCTTTCGGGGCTGGCAGGTTTCGCCTGGGAGCAGGGCCCGGACGTTTGCAGTTTTGAGGCTTGAATCTCGAAAATGGCTAGAGAGCCGCTCTGTCGCATGTCGGAGTTTTTGGATGCCTAAAGGAGCCTGCAGCTTCAGGGTTAGTAGGGCTGTGAATGGGGCCATGGTAGAGGTTTCAGGAAAGCAACACCTTTCGGGGCTGGCAGGTTTCGCCTGGGAGCAGGGCCCGGACGTTTGCAGTTTTGAGGCTTGAATCTCGAAAATGGCTAGAGAGCCGCTCTGTCGCATGTCGGAGTTTTTGGATGCCTAAAGGAGCCTGCAGCTTCAGGGTTAGTAGGGCTGTGAATGGGGCCATGGTAGAGGTTTCAGGAAAGCAACACCTTTCGGGGCTGGCAGGTTTCGCTGGGGAGCAGGGCCCGGACGTTTGCAGTTTTGAGGCTTGAATCTCGAAAATGGCTAGAGAGCCGCTCTGTCGCATGTCGGAGTTTTTGGATGCCTAAAGGAGCCTGCAGCTTCAGGGTTAGTAGGGCTGTGAATGGGGCCATGGTAGAGGTTTCAGGAAAGCAACACCTTTCGGGGCTGGCAGGTTTCGCCTGGGAGCAGGGCCCGGACGTTTGCAGTTTTGAGGCTTGAATCTCGAAAATGGCTAGAGAGCCGCTCTGTCGCATGTCGGAGTTTTTGGATGCCTAAAGGAGCCTGCAGCTTCAGGGTTAGTAGGGCTGTGAATGGGGCCATGGTAGAGGTTTCAGGAAAGCAACACCTTTCGGGGCTGGCAGGTTTCGCCTGGGAGCAGGGCCCGGACGTTTGCAGTTTTGAGGCTTGAATCTCGAAAATGGCTAGAGAGCCGCTCTGTCGCATGTCGGAGTTTTTGGATGCCTAAAGGAGCCTGCAGCTCAGGGTTAGTAGGGCTGTGAATGGGGCCATGGTAGAGGTTTCAGGAAAGCAACACCTTTCGGGGCTGGCAGGTTTCGCCTGGGAGCAGGGCCCGGACGTTTGCAGTTTTGAGGCTTGAATCTCGAAAATGGCTAGAGAGCCGCTCTGTCGCATGTCGGAGTTTTTGGATGCCTAAAGGAGCCTGCAGCTTCAGGGTTAGTAGGGCTGTGAATGGGGCCATGGTAGAGGTTTCAGGAAAGCAACACCTTTCGGGGCTGGCAGGTTTCGCCTGGGAGCAGGGCCCGGACGTTTGCAGTTTTGAGGCTTGAATCTCGAAAATGGCTAGAGAGCCGCTCTGTCGCATGTCGGAGTTTTTGGATGCCTAAAGGAGCCTGCAGCTTCAGGGTTAGTAGGGCTGTGAATGGGGCCATGGTAGAGGTTTCAGGAAAGCAACACCTTTCGGGGCTGGCAGGTTTCGCCTGGGAGCAGGGCCCGGACGTTTGCAGTTTTGAGGCTTGAATCTCGAAAATGGCTAGAGAGCCGCTCTGTCGCATGTCGGAGTTTTTGGATGCCTAAAGGAGCCTGCAGCTTCAGGGTTAGTAGGGCTGTGAATGGGGCCATGGTAGAGGTTTCAGGAAAGCAACACCTTTCGGGGCTGGCAGGTTTCGCCTGGGAGCAGGGCCCGGACGTTTGCAGTTTTGAGGCTTGAATCTCGAAAATGGCTAGAGAGCCGCTCTGTCGCATGTCGGAGTTTTTGGATGCCTAAAGGAGCCTGCAGCTTCAGGGTTAGTAGGGCTGTGAATGGGGCCATGGTAGAGGTTTCAGGAAAGCAACACCTTTCGGGGCTGGCAGGTTTCGCCTGGGAGCAGGGCCCGGACGTTTGCAGTTTTGAGGCTTGAATCTCGAAAATGGCTAGAGAGCCGCTCTGTCGCATGTCGGAGTTTTTGGATGCCTAAAGGAGCCTGCAGCTTCAGGGTTAGTAGGGCTGTGAATGGGGCCATGGTAGAGGTTTCAGGAAAGCAACACCTTTCGGGGCTGGCAGGTTTCGCCTGGGAGCAGGGCCCGGACGTTTGCAGTTTTGAGGCTTGAATCTCGAAAATGGCTAGAGAGCCGCTCTGTCGCATGTCGGAGTTTTTGGATGCCTAAAGGAGCCTGCAGCTTCAGGGTTAGTAGGGCTGTGAATGGGGCCATGGTAGAGGTTTCAGGAAAGCAACACCTTTCGGGGCTGGCAGGTTTCGCCTGGGAGCAGGGCCCGGACGTTTGCAGTTTTGAGGCTTGAATCTCGAAAATGGCTAGAGAGCCGCTCTGTCGCATGTCGGAGTTTTTGGATGCCTAAAGGAGCCTGCAGCTTCAGGGTTAGTAGGGCTGTGAATGGGGCCATGGTAGAGGTTTCAGGAAAGCAACACCTTTCGGGGCTGGCAGGTTTCGCCTGGGAGCAGGGCCGGACGTTTGCAGTTTTGAGGCTTGAATCTCGAAAATGGCTAGAGAGCCGCTCTGTCGCATGTCGGAGTTTTTGGATGCCTAAAGGAGCCTGCAGCTCCAGGGTTAGTAGGGCTGTGAATGGGGCCATGGTAGAGGTTTCAGGAAAGCAACACCTTTCGGGGCTGGCAGGTTTCGCCTGGGAGCAGGGCCGGACGTTTGCAGTTTTGAGGCTTGAATCTCGAAAATGGCTAGAGAGCCGCTCTGTCGCATGTCGGAGTTTTTGGATGCCTAAAGGAGCCTGCAGCTTCAGGGTTAGTAGGGCTGTGAATGGGGCCATGGTAGAGGTTTCAGGAAAGCAACACCTTTCGGGGCTGGCAGGTTTCGCCTGGGAGCAGGGCCCGGACGTTTGCAGTTTTGAGGCTTGAATCTCGAAAATGGCTAGAGAGCCGCTCTGTCGCATGTCGGAGTTTTTGGATGCCTAAAGGAGCCTGCAGCTTCAGGGTTAGTAGGGCTGTGAATGGGGCCATGGTAGAGGTTTCAGGAAAGCAACACCTTTCGGGGCTGGCAGGTTTCGCCTGGGAGCAGGGCCCGGACGTTTGCAGTTTTGAGGCTTGAATCTCGAAAATGGCTAGAGAGCCGCTCTGTCGCATGTCGGAGTTTTTGGATGCCTAAAGGAGCCTGCAGCTTCAGGGTTAGTAGGGCTGTGAATGGGGCCATGGTAGAGGTTTCAGGAAAGCAACACCTTTCGGGGCTGGCAGGTTTCGCCTGGGAGCAGGGCCCGGACGTTTGCAGTTTTGAGGCTTGAATCTCGAAAATGGCTAGAGAGCCGCTCTGTCGCATGTCGGAGTTTTTGGATGCCTAAAGGAGCCTGCAGCTTCAGGGTTAGTAGGGCTGTGAATGGGGCCATGGTAGAGGTTTCAGGAAAGCAACACCTTTCGGGGCTGGCAGGTTTCGCCTGGGAGCAGGGCCCGGACGTTTGCAGTTTTGAGGCTTGAATCTCGAAAATGGCTAGAGAGCCGCTCTGTCGCATGTCGGAGTTTTTGGATGCCTAAAGGAGCCTGCAGCTTCAGGGTTAGTAGGGCTGTGAATGGGGCCATGGTAGAGGTTTCAGGAAAGCAACACCTTTCGGGGCTGGCAGGTTTCGCCTGGGAGCAGGGCCCGGACGTTTGCAGTTTTGAGGCTTGAATCTCGAAAATGGCTAGAGAGCCGCTCTGTCGCATGTCGGAGTTTTTGGATGCCTAAAGGAGCCTGCAGCTTCAGGGTTAGTAGGGCTGTGAATGGGGCCATGGTAGAGGTTTCAGGAAAGCAACACCTTTCGGGGCTGGCAGGTTTCGCCTGGGAGCAGGGCCCGGACGTTTGCAGTTTTGAGGCTTGAATCTCGAAAATGGCTAGAGAGCCGCTCTGTCGCATGTCGGAGTTTTTGGATGCCTAAAGGAGCCTGCAGCTTCAGGGTTAGTAGGGCTGTGAATGGGGCCATGGTAGAGGTTTCAGGAAAGCAACACCTTTCGGGGCTGGCAGGTTTCGCCTGGGAGCAGGGCCCGGACGTTTGCAGTTTTGAGGCTTGAATCTCGAAAATGGCTAGAGAGCCGCTCTGTCGCATGTCGGAGTTTTTGGATGCCTAAAGGAGCCTGCAGCTTCAGGGTTAGTAGGGCTGTGAATGGGGCCATGGTAGAGGTTTCAGGAAAGCAACACCTTTCGGGGCTGGCAGGTTTCGCCTGGGAGCAGGGCCCGGACGTTTGCAGTTTTGAGGCTTGAATCTCGAAAATGGCTAGAGAGCCGCTCTGTCGCATGTCGGAGTTTTTGGATGCCTAAAGGAGCCTGCAGCTTCAGGGTTAGTAGGGCTGTGAATGGGGCCATGGTAGAGGTTTCAGGAAAGCAACACCTTTCGGGGCTGGCAGGTTTCGCCTGGGAGCAGGCCCGGACGTTTGCAGTTTTGAGGCTTGAATCTCGAAAATGGCTAGAGAGCCGCTCTGTCGCATGTCGGAGTTTTTGGATGCCTAAAGGAGCCTGCAGCTTCAGGGTTAGTAGGGCTGTGAATGGGGCCATGGTAGAGGTTTCAGGAAAGCAACACCTTTCGGGGCTGGCAGGTTTCGCCTGGGAGCAGGGCCCGGACGTTTGCAGTTTTGAGGCTTGAATCTCGAAAATGGCTAGAGAGCCGCTCTGTCGCATGTCGGAGTTTTTGGATGCCTAAAGGAGCCTGCAGCTTCAGGGTTAGTAGGGCTGTGAATGGGGCCATGGTAGAGGTTTCAGGAAAGCAACACCTTTCGGGGCTGGCAGGTTTCGCCTGGGAGCAGGGCCCGGACGTTTGCAGTTTTGAGGCTTGAATCTCGAAAATGGCTAGAGAGCCGCTCTGTCGCATGTCGGAGTTTTTGGATGCCTAAAGGAGCCTGCAGCTTCAGGGTTAGTAGGGCTGTGAATGGGGCCATGGTAGAGGTTTCAGGAAAGCAACACCTTTCGGGGCTGGCAGGTTTCGCCTGGGAGCAGGGCCCGGACGTTTGCAGTTTTGAGGCTTGAATCTCGAAAATGGCTAGAGAGCCGCTCTGTCGCATGTCGGAGTTTTTGGATGCCTAAAGGAGCCTGCAGCTTCAGGGTTAGTAGGGCTGTGAATGGGGCCATGGTAGAGGTTTCAGGAAAGCAACACCTTTCGGGGCTGGCAGGTTTCGCCTGGGAGCAGGGCCCGGACGTTTGCAGTTTTGAGGCTTGAATCTCGAAAATGGCTAGAGAGCCGCTCAGTCGCATGTCGGAGTTTTTGGATGCCTAAAGGAGCCTGCAGCTTCAGGGTTAGTAGGGCTGTGAATGGGGCCATGGTAGAGGTTTCAGGAAAGCAACACCTTTCGGGGCTGGCAGGTTTCGCCGGGGAGCAGGGCCGGACGTTTGCAGTTTTGAGGCTTGAATCTCGAAAATGGCTAGAGAGCCGCTCTGTCGCATGTCGGAGTTTTTGGATGCCTAAAGGAGCCTGCAGCTTCAGGGTTAGTAGGGCTGTGAATGGGGCCATGGTAGAGGTTTCAGGAAAGCAACATCTTTCGGGGCTGGCAGGTTTCGCCTGGGAGCAGGGCCGGACGTTTGCAGTTTTGAGGCTTGAATCTCGAAAATGGCTAGAGAGCCGCTCTGTCGCATGTCGGAGTTTTTGGATGCCTAAAGGAGCCTGCAGCTTCAGGGTTAGTAGGGCTGTGAATGGGGCCATGGTAGAGGTTTCAGGAAAGCAACACCTTTCGGGGCTGGCAGGTTTCGCCTGGGAGCAGGGCCCGGACGTTTGCAGTTTTGAGGCTTGAATCTCGAAAATGGCTAGAGAGCCGCTCTGTCGCATGTCGGAGTTTTTGGATGCCTAAAGGAGCCTGCAGCTTCAGGGTTAGTAGGGCTGTGAATGGGGCCATGGTAGAGGTTTCAGGAAAGCAACACCTTTCGGGGCTGGCAGGTTTCGCCTGGGAGCAGGGCCCGGACGTTTGCAGTTTTGAGGCTTGAATCTCGAAAATGGCTAGAGAGCCGCTCTGTCGCATGTCGGAGTTTTTTGGATGCCTAAAGGAGCCTGCAGCTTCAGGGTTAGTAGGGCTGTGAATGGGGCCATGGTAGAGGTTTCAGGAAAGCAACACCTTTCGGGGCTGGCAGGTTTCGCCTGGGAGCAGGGCCCGGACGTTTGCAGTTTTGAGGCTTGAATCTCGAAAATGGCTAGAGAGCCGCTCTGTCGCATGTCGGAGTTTTTGGATGCCTAAAGGAGCCTGCAGCTTCAGGGTTAGTAGGGCTGTGAATGGGGCCATGGTAGAGGTTTCAGGAAAGCAACACCTTTCGGGGCTGGCAGGTTTCGCCTGGGAGCAGGGCCCGGACGTTTGCAGTTTTGAGGCTTGAATCTCGAAAATGGCTAGAGAGCCGCTCTGTCGCATGTCGGAGTTTTTGGATGCCTAAAGGAGCCTGCAGCTTCAGGGTTAGTAGGGCTGTGAATGGGGCCATGGTAGAGGTTTCAGGAAAGCAACACCTTTCGGGGCTGGCAGGTTTCGCCTGCGAGCAGGGCCCGGACGTTTGCAGTTTTGAGGCTTGAATCTCGAAAATGGCTAGAGAGCCGCTCTGTCGCATGTCGGAGTTTTTTGGATGCCTAAAGGAGCCTGCAGCTTCAGGGTTAGTAGGGCTGTGAATGGGGCCATGGTAGAGGTTTCAGGAAAGCAACACCTTTCGGGGCTGGCAGGTTTCGCCTGGGAGCAGGGCCCCGGACGTTTGCAGTTTTGAGGTTTGAATCTCGAAAATGGCTAGAGAGCCGCTCTGTCGCATGTCGGAGTTTTTGGATGCCTAAAGGAGCCTGCAGCTTCAGGGTTAGTAGGGCTCTGAATGGGGCCATGGTAGAGGTTACAGGAAAGCAACACCTTTCGGGGCTGGCAGGTTTCGCCTGGGAGCAGGGCCCGGACGTTTGCAGTTTTGAGGCTTGAATCTCGAAAATGGCTAGAGAGCCGCTCTGTCGCATGTCGGAGTTTTTGGATGCCTAAAGGAGCCTGCAGCTTCAGGGTTAGTAGGGCTCTGAATGGGGCCATGGTAGAGGTTTCAGGAAAGCAACACCTTTCGGGACTGGCTGGTTTCGCCTGGGAGCAGGGCCCGGACGTTTGCAGTTTTGAGGCTTGAATCTCGAAAATGCTAGAGAGCCGCTCTGTCGCATGTCGGAGTTTTTGGATGCCTAAAGGAGCCTGCAGCTTCAGGGTTAGTAGGGCTCTGAATGGGGCCATGGTAGAGGTTTCAGGAAAGCAACACCTTTCGGGGCTGGCAGGTTTCGCCTGGGAGCAGGGCCCGGACGTTTGCAGTTTTTGAGGCTTGAATCTCGAAAATGGCTAGAGAGCCGCTCTGTCGCATGTCGGAGTTTTTGGATGCCTAAAGGAGCCTGCAGCTCCAGGGTTAGTAGGGCTGTGAATGGGGCCATGGTAGAGGATTCAGGAAAGCAACACCTTTCGGGGCTGGCAGGTTTCGCCTGGGAGCAGGGCCCGGACGTTGCAGTTTTGAGGCTTGAATCTCGAAAATGGCTAGAGAGCCGCTCTGTCGCATGTCGGTGTTTTTGGATGCCTAAAGGAGCCTGCAGCTTCAGGGTTAGTAGGGCTGTGAATGGGGCCATGGTAGAGGTTTCAGGAAAGCAACACCTTTCGGGGCTGGCAGGTTTTGCCTGGGAGCAGGGCCCGGACGTTTGCAGTTTTGAGGCTTGATCTCGAAAATGGCTAGAGAGCCGCTCTGTCGCATGTCGGAGTTTTTGGGATGCCTAAAGGAGCCTGCAGCTCCAGGGTTAGTAGGGCTGTGAATGGGGCCATGGTAGAGGTTTCAGGAAAGCAACACCTTTCGGGGCTGGCAGGTTTCGCCTTGGGAGCAGGGCCCGGACGTTTGCAGTTTTGAGGCTTGAATCTCGAAAATGGCTAGAGAGCCGCTCTGTCGCATGTCGGAGTTTTTGGATGCCTAAAGGAGCCTGCAGCTTCAGGGTTAGTAGGGCTCTGAATGGGGCCATGGTAGAGGTTTCAGGAAAGCAACACCTTTCGGGGCTGGCAGGTTTCGCCTGGGAGCAGGACCCGGACGTTTGCAGGTTTGAGGCTTGAATCTCGAAAATGGCTAGAGAGCCGCTCTGTCGCATGTCGGAGTTTTTGGATGCCTAAAGGAGCCTGCAGCTTCAGGGTTAGTAGGGCTCTGAATGGGGCCATGGTAGAGGTTTCAGGAAAGCAACACCTTTCGGGGGCTGGCAGGTTTCGCCTGGGAGCAGGGCCCGGACGTTTGCAGTTTTGAGGCTTGAATCTCGAAAATGGCTAGAGAGCCGCTCTGTCGCATGTCGGAGTTTTTGGATGCCTAAAGGAGCCTGCAGCTTCAGGGTTAGTAGGGCTGTGAATGGGGCCATGGTAGAGGTTTCAGGAAAGCAACACCTTTCGGGGCTGGCAGGTTTCGCCTGGGAGCAGGGCCCGGACGTTTGCAGTTTTGAGGCTTGAATCTCGAAAATGGCTAGAGAGCCGCTCTGTCGCATGTCGGAGTTTTTGGATGCCTAAAGGAGCCTGCAGCTTCAGGGTTAGTAGGGCTGTGAATGGGGCCATGGTAGAGGTTTCAGGAAAGCAACACCTTTCGGGGCTGGCAGGTTTCGCCTGGGAGCAGGGCCCGGACGTTTGCAGTTTGAGGCTTGAATCTCGAAAATGGCTAGAGAGCCGCTCTGTCGCATGTCGGAGTTTTTGGATGCCTAAAGGAGCCTGCAGCTTCAGGGTTAGTAGGGCTGTGAATGGGGGCCATGGTAGAGGTTTCAGGAAAGCAACACCTTTCGGGGCTGGCAGGTTTCGCCTGGGAGCAGGGCCCGGACGTTTGCAGTTTTGAGGCTTGAATCTCGAAAATGGCTAGAGAGCCGCTCTGTCGCATGTCGGAGTTTTTGGATGCCTAAAGGAGCCTGCAGCTTCAGGGTTAGTAGGGCTGTGAATGGGGCCATGGTAGAGGTTTCAGGAAAGCAACACCTTTCGGGGCTGGCAGGTTTCGCCTGGGAGCAGGACCCGGACGTTTGCAGTTTTGAGGCTTGAATCTCGAAAATGGCTAGAGAGCCGCTCTGTCGCATGTCGGAGTTTTTGGATGCCTAAAGGAGCCTGCAGCTTCAGGGTTAGTAGGGCTGTGAATGGGGCCATGGTAGAGGTTTCAGGAAAGCAACACCTTTCGGGGCTGGCAGGTTTCGCCTGGGAGCAGGGCCCGGACGTTTGCAGTTTTGAGGCTTGAATCTCGAAAATGGCTAGAGAGCCGCTCTGTCGCATGTCGGAGTTTTTGGATGCCTAAAGGAGCCTGCAGCTTCAGGGTTAGTAGGGCTGTGAATGGGGCCATGGTAGAGGTTTCAGGAAAGCAACACCTTTCGGGGCTGGCAGGTTTCGCCTGGGAGCAGGGCCCGGACGTTTGCAGTTTTGAGGCTTGAATCTCGAAATGGCTAGAGAGCCGCTCTGTCGCATGTCGGAGTTTTTGGATGCCTAAAGGAGCCTGCAGCTTCAGGGTTAGTAGGGCTGTGAATGGGGCCATGGTAGAGGTTTCAGGAAAGCAACACCTTTCGGGGCTGGCAGGTTTCGCCTGGGAGCAGGGCCCGGACGTTTGCAGTTTTGAGGCTTGAATCTCGAAAATGGCTAGAGAGCCGCTCTGTCGCATGTCGGAGTTTTTGGATGCCTAAAGGAGCCTGCAGCTTCAGGGTTAGTAGGGCTGTGAATGGGGCCATGGTAGAGGTTTCAGGAAAGCAACACCTTTCGGGGCTGGCAGGTTTCGCCTGGGAGCAGGGCCCGGACGTTTGCAGTTTTGAGGCTTGAATCTCGAAAATGGCTAGAGAGCCGCTCTGTCGCATGTCGGAGTTTTTGGATGCCTAAAGGAGCCTGCAGCTTCAGGGTTAGTAGGGCTGTGAATGGGGCCATGGTAGAGGTTTCAGGAAAGCAACACCTTTCGGGGCTGGCAGGTTTCGCCTGGGAGCAGGGCCCGGACGTTTGCAGTTTTGAGGCTTGAATCTCGAAAATGGCTAGAGAGCCGCTCTGTCGCATGTCGGAGTTTTTGGATGCCTAAAGGAGCCTGCAGCTTCAGGGTTAGTAGGGCTGTGAATGGGGCCATGGTAGAGGTTTCAGGAAAGCAACACCTTTCGGGGCTGGCAGGTTTCGCCTGGGAGCAGGGCCCGGACGTTTGCAGTTTTGAGGCTTGAATCTCGAAAATGGCTAGAGAGCCGCTCTGTCGCATGTCGGAGTTTTTGGATGCCTAAAGGAGCCTGCAGCTTCAGGGTTAGTAGGGCTGTGAATGGGGCCATGGTAGAGGTTTCAGGAAAGCAACACCTTTCGGGGCTGGCAGGTTTCGCCTGGGAGCAGGGCCCGGACGTTTGCAGTTTTGAGGCTTGAATCTCGAAAATGGCTAGAGAGCCGCTCTGTCGCATGTCGGAGTTTTTGGATGCCTAAAGGAGCCTGCAGCTTCAGGGTTAGTAGGGCTGTGAATGGGGCCATGGTAGAGGTTTCAGGAAAGCAACACCTTTCGGGGCTGGCAGGTTTCGCCTGGGAGCAGGGCCCGGACGTTTGCAGTTTTGAGGCTTGAATCTCGAAAATGGCTAGAGAGCCGCTCTGTCGCATGTCGGAGTTTTTGGATGCCTAAAGGAGCCTGCAGCTTCAGGGTTAGTAGGGCTGTGAATGGGGCCATGGTAGAGGTTTCAGGAAAGCAACACCTTTCGGGGCTGGCAGGTTTCGCCTGGGAGCAGGGCCCGGACGTTTGCAGTTTTGAGGCTTGAATCTCGAAAATGGCTAGAGAGCCGCTCTGTCGCATGTCGGAGTTATTGGATGCCTAAAGGAGCCTGCAGCTTCAGGGTTAGTAGGGCTGTGAATGGGGCCATGGTAGAGGTTTCAGGAAAGCAACACCTTTCGGGGCTGGCAGGTTTCGCCTGGGAGCAGGGCCCGGACGTTTGCAGTTTTGAGGCTTGAATCTCGAAAATGGCTAGAGAGCCGCTCTGTCGCATGTCGGAGTTTTTGGATGCCTAAAGGAGCCTGCAGCTTCAGGGTTAGTAGGGCTCTGAATGGGGCCATGGTAGAGGTTTCAGGAAAGCAACACCTTTCGGGGCTGGCAGGTTTCGCCTGGGAGCAGGGCCCGGACGTTTGCAGTTTTGAGGCTTGAATCTCGAAAATGGCTAGAGAGCCGCTCTGTCGCATGTCGGAGTTTTTGGATGCCTAAAGGAGCCTGCAGCTTCAGGGTTAGTAGGGCTCTGAATGGGGCCATGGTAGAGGTTTCAGGAAAGCAACACCTTTCGGGGCTGGCAGGTTTCGCCTGGGAGCAGGGCCCGGACGTTTGCAGTTTTGAGGCTTGAATCTCGAAAATGGCTAGAGAGCCGCTCTGTCGCATGTCGGAGTTTTTGGATGCCTAAAGGAGCCTGCAGCTTCAGGGTTAGTAGGGCTGTGAATGGGGCCATGGTAGAGGTTTCAGGAAAGCAACACCTTTCGGGGCTGGCAGGTTTCGCCTGGGAGCAGGGCCCGGACGTTTGCAGTTTTGAGGCTTGAATCTCGAAAATGGCTAGAGAGCCGCTCTGTCGCATGTCGGAGTTTTTGGATGCCTAAAGGAGCCTGCAGCTTCAGGGTTAGTAGGGCTGTGAATGGGGCCATGGTAGAGGTTTCAGGAAAGCAACACCTTTCGGGGCTGGCAGGTTTCGCCTGGGAGCAGGGCCCGGACGTTTGCAGTTTTGAGGCTTGAATCTCGAAAATGGCTAGAGAGCCGCTCTGTCGCATGTCGGAGTTTTTGGATGCCTAAAGGAGCCTGCAGCTTCAGGGTTAGTAGGGCTGTGAATGGGGCCATGGTAGAGGTTTCAGGAAAGCAACACCTTTCGGGGCTGGCAGGTTTCGCCTGGGAGCAGGGCCCGGACGTTTGCAGTTTTGAGGCTTGAATCTCGAAAATGGCTAGAGAGCCGCTCTGTCGCATGTCGGAGTTTTTGGATGCCTAAAGGAGCCTGCAGCTTCAGGGTTAGTAGGGCTGTGAATGGGGCCATGGTAGAGGTTTCAGGAAAGCAACACCTTTCGGGGCTGGCAGGTTTCGCCTGGGAGCAGGGCCCGGACGTTTGCAGTTTTGAGGCTTGAATCTCGAAAATGGCTAGAGAGCCGCTCTGTCGCATGTCGGAGTTTTTGGATGCCTAAAGGAGCCTGCAGCTTCAGGGTTAGTAGGGCTCTGAATGGGGCCATGGTAGAGGTTTCAGGAAAGCAACACCTTTCGGGGCTGGCAGGTTTCGCCTGGGAGCAGGGCCCGGACGTTTGCAGTTTTGAGGCTTGAATCTCGAAAATGGCTAGAGAGCCGCTCTGTCGCATGTCGGAGTTTTTGGATGCCTAAAGGAGCCTGCAGCTTCAGGGTTAGTAGGGCTGTGAATGGGGCCATGGTAGAGGTTTCAGGAAAGCAACACCTTTCGGGGCTGGCAGGTTTCGCCTGGGAGCAGGGACCGGACGTTTGCAGTTTTGAGGCTTGAATCTCGAAAATGGCTAGAGAGCCGCTCTGTCGCATGTCGGAGTTTTTGGATGCCTAAAAGGAGCCTGCAGCTTCAGGGTTAGTAGGGCTGTGAATGGGGCCCATGGTAGAGGTTCAGGAAAGCAACACCTGTCGGGGCTGGCAGGTTTCGCCTGGGAGCAGGGCCCGGACGTTTGCAGTTTTGAGGCTTGAATCTCGAAAATGGCTAGAGAGCCGCTCTGTCGCATGTCGGAGTTTTTGGATGCCTAAAGGAGCCTGCAGCTTCTGGGTTAGTAGGGCTCTGAATGGGGCCATGGTAGAGGTGTCAGGAAAGCAACACCTTTCGGGGCTGGCAGGTTTCGCCTGGAGCAGGGCCCGGACGTTTGCAGTTTTGAGGCTTGAATCTCGAAAAAGGCTAGAGAGCCGCTCTGTCGCATGTCGGAGTTTTTGGATGCCTATAGGAGCCTGCAGCTTCAGGGTTAGTAGGGCTGTGAATGGGGCCATGGTAGAGGTTTCAGGAAAG